>NC_082683.1:184690555-184867555 GCF_949987515.2 Delphinus delphis | reverse complement strand
CACAGGAACTGAATTCCAAAACAGAACGGGGTCTCAAATTTAGAAAACCAACTTATGCTTGCTTAAGGGTAAAAGTGAGTTGGGGTGCTGCATAAAACCTGAGATTCAAATGAGCACAGATAACGTTCCTTAAGCCAAATATGGAATAGACAAGAGCTACTCCTTGCTCAACGAAATGGACCCAACACCCCATATTAAACGCCTAAGAATGTACCTGTCTAGTAAGTATCTTAAAACCTATGGATTGCTATGTCTCCAAAAGAGAATCAAGCGTATGTACCGGGGCATAAACACAGCAGTGATAGGATTGGAGAGGTTTGGTGAGCAAATGAAGACCCTTTGAAGTCATATTGCATGGTACCCATTCCACGGGTCTCAACTCTCCAGGTTTAAGGTATTCTTCCTTCAGCTAAAACATGCATGTGGAACCCAGAGTATGATCAACTGTGTGATCGGGAGACATGTTCAAATATGTCTCACTTTTGGTCCCCTGGTACTCGGGTGCAACATTCCAGACGCTTAACGAACACTCTCCCCACTTGGAGAGTCAGTCCCTTTAACATCCTGTTTGGCTCAGTTTGCAATTTCTGCGGAAGATGAACAGGAATAGGGAGAACCAATGAGAGACTAGCTGGAGGTTTCTGGACGGGCAAATTTAACTCTCATTTCCCACCAGGAAGAGGAAATAACCAAAGGCTCAGCGTGCCGTGCCAGAACCAGATTAGGGCCTGAAGCCATCCTGCGGTGTTGCGGCCAGCTCAAAAGAAAGCGAGTTGAAGAAAGGAGCTCAGGGGCACTGTAATTCACAAACCTGTAGAGTTATAAATGACAGCTATCGTCCAAAAATAGACTGAAGTAAGGCTGCCAAGAGGACTTGAAAGCGGGGCAGAATTGCAGGAAACCGATTTCAGGAGGTAGACTGGAATTGCATTGAAAGCATAGGAAAAGAGGCAGAACGTCCACAATGATGCACTTGGCCAAAAAGGGCGTATGCGTTTTTTCCTGAATATATTCACGAAAAAACGCATACGCTCTTTTTGGCCAACCAAGCAAGCTTGCAAAGGAAATCTGCACTACAATGAAGTCTCACTTCCCCCCGGTCAAAAGGGCCATCTGAAAAAAGTGTAAAATCCAGAAAGGCAGGACAGGCCATGGAGAACTGGGAGCCTTGTTATGCTGAAGGGCGGGATGTAAATTGCGAACAACCACTCGGGAGAAGTGTATGGTATTTCCTGAAACATCTAAAAACCAAAGCAACAGAGCCTAGGCCACTTCCACTTATGGTCCTATAGCTTAGGGAATTTAAAATCAAAAAGACACAGCCTCCCCAAAGTTTGGAACGTCTCTGTTTACAAGAACCTCGTTTACAGTACAAGTTCAACATCGCAGAAAGTGAAAAATGGATAAAGAAGTTGTGGTATTTACTTACAAAGCAATATCACTCAGCAATGAAATCTGTGTCATCAGGCCCTTAGCAGCACAATGAGTGGATTCAGGTATGATGATTCTAACTGAAGTAAGTCACACAGAAAAAGAAACATCATAAGATATCAGTAATACACGGAATGGAAACTTGGCTACACAGGAACTGAATTACAGAACAGAACAGGGTCTCAAATTTAGAAAGACAACTTATGCTTGCTTAAGATAAAGGTGAGTTGGGGTGCTGCATAAAACCAGAGATTGAAATGAGCACAGATAAAGTTCCTTAAGCCAAATATGGAATAGACAAGAGCTACTCCTTGCTCAACGAAATGGACTCAACACCGCATATTAAACGCCTAAGAATGTACCTGACTTGTAAGTATCTTAAAACCTATGGATTGCTATGTCTCCGAAAGAGAATCAAGCATGTGTACAGGGGCATAAACGCAGCAGTGATAGGATTGGATAGGTTCGGTGAGCAAATGAAGACCCTTTGAAGTCATATTGCATGGTACCCATTCCACGGGTTTCAACTACCCAGGTTTAAGGTATTCTTCCTTCAGCTAAAACAGGCATGTGGAACCTAGAGTATGATCAACCATGTGATCGGGAGACGTGTTCAAATATGTCTCAGTTTTCCTCCCCTGGTACTCGGGTGCAACATTCCAGACGCTTTACTAACACTCTCCCCACTTGGAGAGTCAGTCCCTTTAACCTCCTGTTTGGCCCAGTTTGCAATTTCTGTGGAAGATGAACAGGAACAGCGAGAACCAATGAGAGGCTAGCTGGAGGTGTCTGGACGGGCAAATTTAACTCTCATTTCCCACCAGGAAGAGGAATTAACCAAAGGCTCAGCATGCCGGGCCGGAACCAGATTAGGGTCTGAAGCCATCCTCCGGTGTTGCGGCCAGGTCACAAGAAAGCGTGTTGAAGAAAGGAGCTCAGGGGCACTGTAATTCACAAACCTGCAGAGTTATAAATGACAGCTATCGTCCAAAAATAGACTGAAGTAAGGCTGCCAAGAGGACTTGAAAGCGGGGCAGAATTGCAGGAAACCGATTTCAGGAGGTAGACTGGAATTGCATTGAAAGCATAGGAAAAGAGGCACAACGTCCACAATGATGAACTTGGCCAAAAAGGGCGTATGCGTTTTTTCCTGAATATATTCAGGAAAAAACGCATACGCCCTTTTTGGCCAACCAAGCAAGCTTGCAAAGGAAATCTGCACTACAATGAAGTCTCACTTCCCCCCGGTCAAAAGGGCCATCTGAAAAAAGTGTAAAATCCAGAAAGGCAGGACAGGCCATGGAGAACTGGGAGCCTTGTTATGCTGATGGGCGGGATGTAAATTGCCAACAACCACTCGGGAGAAGTGTATGGTGTTTCCTGAAACATCTAAAAAACAAAGCAACAGAACCTAGGGCACTTCCACTTATGGTCCTATAGCTTAGGGAAATTAAAATCAAAAAGACACAGCCACCCCAAAGTTTGGAACGGCTCTGTTTACAAGAACCTCGTTTACAGTACAAGTTCAACATCGCAGAAAGTGAAAAATGGATAAAGAACTTGTGGTATTTACTTACAAAGCAATATCACTCAGCAATGAAATCTATGTCATCAGGCCCTTAGCAGCACAATGAGTGGATTCAGGTATGATGATTCTAACTGAAGTAAGTCACACAGAAAAAGAAACATCATAAGATATCAGTAATACACGGAATGTAAACTTGGCTACACAGGAACTGAATTACAGAACAGAACAGGGTCTCAAATTTAGAAAACCAACTTATGCTTGCTTAAGGGTAAAGGTGAGTTGGGGTGCTGCATAAAACCAGAGATTGAAATGAGCACAGATAAAGTTCCTTAAGTCAAATATGGAATAGACAAGAGCTACTCCTTGCTCAACGAAATGGACTCAACACCGCATATTAAACGCCTAAGAATGTACCTGACTAGTAAGTATCTTAAAACCTATGGATTGCTATGTCTCCGAAAGAGAATCAAGCATGTGTACAGGGGCATAAACGCAGCAGTGATAGGATTGGAGAGGTTCGGTGAGCAAATGAAGACCCTTTGAAGTCATATTGCATGGTACCCATTCCACGGCTTTCAACTACCCAGGTTTAAGGTATTCTTCCTTCAGCTAAAACATGCATGTGGAACCTAGAGTATGATCAACCATGTGATCGGGAGACGTGTTCAAATATGTCTCAGTTTTCCTCCCCTGGTACTCGGGTGCAACATTCCAGACGCTTTACTAACACTCTCCCCACTTGGAGAGTCAGTCCCTTTAACCTCCTGTTTGGCCCAGTTTGCAATTTCTGCGGAAGATGAACAGGAATAGCGAGAACCAATGAGAGGCTAGCTGGAGGTGTCTGGATGGGCAAATTTAACTCTCATTTCCCACCAGGAAGAGGAATTAACCAAAGGCTCAGCGTGCCGTGCCGGAACCAGATTAGGGCCTGAAGCCATCCTGCGGTGTTGCGGCCAGCTCAAAAGAAAGCAAGTTGAAGAAAGGAGCTCAGGGGCACTGTAATTCACAAACCTGCAGAGTTATAAATGACAGCTATCGTCCAAAAATAGACTGAAGTAAGGCTGCCAAGAGGACTTGAAAGCGGGGCAGAATTGCAGGAAACCGATTTCAGGAGGTAGACTGGAATTGCATTGAAAGCATAGGAAAAGAGGCAGAACGTCCACAATGATGCACTTGGCCAAAAAGGGCGTATGCATTTTTTCCTGAATCTATTCAGGAAAAAACGCATACGCCCTTTTTGGCCAACCAAGCAAGCTTGCAAAGGAAATCTGCACTACAATGAAGTCTCACTTCCCCCCGGTCAAAAGGGCCATCTGAAAAAAGTGTAAAATCCAGAAAGGCAGGACAGGCCATGGAGAACTGGGAGCCTTGTTATGCTGATGGGCGGGATGTAAATTGCCAACAACCACTCGGGAGAAGTGTATGGTGTTTCCTGAAACATCTAAAAAACAAAGCAACAGAAGCTAGGGCACTTCCACTTATGGTCCTATAGCTTAGGGAAATTAAAATCAAAAAGACACAGCCACCCCAAAGTCTGCAACGGCTCTGTTTACAAGAACCTCGTTTACAGTACAAGTTCAACATCGCAGAAAGTGAAAAATGGATAAAGAAGTTGTGGTATTTACTTACAAAGCAATATCACTCAGCAATGAAATCTGTGTCATCAGGCCCTTAGCAGCACAATGAGTGGATTCAGGTATGATGATTCTAACTGAAGTAAGTCACACAGAAAAAGAAACATCATAAGATATCAGTAATACACGGAATGTAAACTTGGCTACACAGGAACTGAATTACAGAACAGAACAGGGTCTCAAATTTAGAAAACCAACTTATGCTTGCTTAAGGGTAAAGGTGAGTTGGGGTGCTGCATAAAACCAGAGATTGAAATGAGCACAGATAAAGTTCCTTAAGCCAAATATGGAATAGACAAGAGCTACTCCTTGCTCAACGAAATGGACTGAACACCCCATATTAAACGCCTAAGAATGTACCTGACTAGTAAGTATCTTAAAACCTATGGATTGCTATGTCTCCGAAAGAGAATCAAGCATGTGTACAGGGGCATAAACGCAGCAGTGATAGGATTGGAGAGGTTCGGTGAGCAAATGAAGACCCTTTGAAGTCATATTGCATGGTACCCATTCCACGGGTTTCAACTACCCAGGTTTAAGGTATTCTTCCTTCAGCTAAAACATGCATGTGGAACCTAGAGTATGATCAACCATGTGATCGGGAGACGTGTTCAAATATATCTCAGTTTTCCTCCCCTGGTACTCGGGTGCAACATTCCAGACGCTTTACTAACACTCTCCCCACTTGGAGAGTCAGTCCCTTTAACCTCCTGTTTGGCCCAGTTTGCAATTTCTGCGGAAGATGAACAGGAATAGCGAGAACCAATGAGAGGCTAGCTGGAGGTGTCTGGACGGGCAAATTTAACTCTCATTTCCCATCAGGAAGAGGAATTAACCAAAGGCTCAGCATGCCGGGCCGGAACCAGATTAGGGCCTGAAGCCATCCTGCGGTGTTGCGGCCAGGTCACAAGAAAGCGAGTTGAAGAAAGGAGCTCAGGGGCACTGTAATTCACAAACCTGCAGAGTTATAAATGACAGCTATCGTCCAAAAACAGACTGAAGTAAGGCTGCCAAGAGGACTTGAAAGCGGGGCAGAATTGCAGGAAACCGATTTCAGGAGGTAGACTGGAATTGCATTGAAAGCATAGGAAAAGAGGCAGAACGTCCACAATGATGCACTTGGCCAAAAAGGGCATAAGCGTTTTTTCCTGAATATATTCAGGAAAAAACGCATACGCCCTTTTTGGCCAACCAAGCAAGCTTGCAAAGGAAATCTGCACTACAATGAAGTCTCACTTCCCCCCGGTCAAAAGGGCCATCTGAAAAAAGTGTAAAATCCAGAAAGGCAACAGGCCATTGAGAACTGGGAGCCTTGTTATGCTGATGGGCGGGATGTAAATTGCCAACAGACACTTGGGAGAAGTGTATGGTGTTTCCTGAAACATCTAAAAAACAAAGCAACAGAGCCTAGGGCACTTCCACTTATGGTCCTATAGCTTAGGGAAATTAAAATCAAAAAGACACAGCCACCCCAAAGTTTGGAACGGCTCTGTTTACAAGAACCTCGTTTACAGTACAAGTTCAACATCGCAGAAAGTGAAAAATGGATAAAGAAGTTGTGGTATTCACTTACAAAGTAATATCACTCAGCAATGAAATCTCTGTCATCAGGCCCTTAGCAGCACAATGAGTGGATTCAGGTATGATGATTCTAACTGAAGTAAGTCACACAGAAAAAGAAACATCATAAGATATCAGTAATACACGGAATGGAAACTTGGCTACACAGGAACTGAATTACAGAACAGAACAGGGTCTCAAATTTAGAAAGACAACTTATGCTTGCTTAAGGGTAAAGGTGAGTTGGGGTGCTGCATAAAACCAGAGATTGAAATGAGCACAGATAAAGTTCCTTAAGCCAAATATGGAATAGACAAGAGCTACTCCTTGCTCAACGAAATGGACTCAACACCGCATATTAAACGCCTAAGAATGTACCTGACTTGTAAGTATCTTAAAACCTATGGATTGCTATGTCTCCGAAAGAGAATCAAGCATGTGTACAGGGGCATAAACGCAGCAGTGATAGGATTGGAGAGGTTCGGTGAGCAAATGAAGACCCTTTGAAGTCATATTGCATGGTACCCATTCCACGGCTTTCAACTACCCAGGTTTAAGGTATTCTTCCTTCAGCTAAAACATGCATGTGGAACCTAGAGTATGATCAACCATGTGATCGGGAGACGTGTTCAAATATGTCTCAGTTTTCGTACGCTGGTACTCGGGTGCAACATTCCAGACGCTTTACTAACACTCTCCCGACTTGGAGAGTCAGTCCCTTTAACCTCCTGTTTGGCCCAGTTTGCAATTTCTGCGGAAGATGAACAGGAATAGCGAGAACCAATGAGAGGCTAGCTGGAGGTGTCTGGACGGGCAAATTTAACTCTCATTTCCCACCAGGAAGAGGAATTAACCAAAGGCTCAGCATGCCGGGCCGGAACCAGATTAGGGTCTGAAGCCATGCTCCGGTGTTGCGGCCAGGTCACAAGAAAGCGAGTTGAAGAAAGGAGCTCAGGGGCACTGTAATTCACAAACCTGCAGAGTTATAAATGACAGCTATCGTCCAAAAATAGACTGAAGTAAGGCTGCCAAGAGGACTTGAAAGCGGGGCAGAATTGCAGGAAACCGATTTCAGGAGGTAGACTGGAATTGCATTGAAAGCATAGGAAAAGAGGCAGAACGTCCACAATGATGCACTTGGCCAAAAAGGGCGTATGCGTTTTTTCCTGAATATATTCAGGAAAAAACGCATACGCCCTTTTTGGCCAACCAAGCAAGCTTGCAAAGGAAATCTGCACTACAATGAAGTCTCACTTCCCCCCGGTCAAAAGGGCCATCTGAAAAAAGGGTAAAATCCAGAAAGGCAGGACAGGCCATGGAGAACTGGGAGCCTTGTTATGCTGATGGGCGGGATGTAAATTGCCAACAACCACTCGGGAGAAGTGTATGGTGTTTCCTGAAACATCTAAAAAACAAAGCAACAGAAGCTAGGGCACTTCCACTTATGGTCCTATAGCTTAGGGAAATTAAAATCAAAAAGACACAGCCACCCCAAAGTTTGGAACGGCTCTGTTTACAAGAACCTCGTTTACAGTACAAGTTCAACATCGCAGAAAGTGAAAAATGGGTAAAGAAGTTGTGGTATTTACTTACAAAGCAATATCACTCAGCAATGAAATCTGTGTCATCAGGCCCTTAGCAGCACAATGAGTGGATTCAGGTATGATGATTCTAACTGAAGTAAGTCACACAGAAAAAGAAACATCATAAGATATCAGTAATACACGGAATGTAAACTTGGCTACACAGGAACTGAATTACAGAACAGAACAGGGTCTCAAATTTAGAAAACCAACTTATGCTTGCTTAAGGGTAAAGGTGAGTTGGGGTGCTGCATAAAACCAGAGATTGAAATGAGCACAGATAAAGTTCCTTAAGTCAAATATGGAATAGACAAGAGCTACTCCTTGCTCAACGAAATGGACTCAACACCGCATATTAAACGCCTAAGAATGTACCTGACTAGTAAGTATCTTAAAACCTATGGATTGCTATGTCTCCAAAAGAGAATCAAGCATGTGTACAGGGGCATAAACGCAGCAGTGATAGGATTGGAGAGGTTCGGTGAGCAAATGAAGACCCTTTGAAGTCATATTGCATGGTACCCATTCCACGGGTTTCAACTACCCAGGTTTAAGGTATTCTTCCTTCAGCTAAAACATGCATGTGGAACCTAGAGTATGATCAACCATGTGATCGGGAGACGTGTTCAAATATGTCTCAGTTTTCATACCCTGGTACTCGGGTGCAACATTCCAGACGCTTTACTAACACTCTCCCCACTTGGAGAGTCAGTCCCTTTAACCTCCTGTTTGGCCCAGTTTGCAATTTCTGCGGAAGATGAACAGGAATAGCGAGAACCAATGAGAGGCTAGCTGGAGGTGTCTGGATGGGCAAATTTAACTCTCATTTCCCACCAGGAAGAGGAATTAACCAAAGGCTCAGCGTGCCGTGCCGGAACCAGATTAGGGCCTGAAGCCATCCTGCGGTGTTGCGGCCAGCTCAAAAGAAAGCGAGTTGAAGAAAGGAGCTCAGGGGCACTGTAATTCACAAACCTGCAGAGTTATAAATGACAGCTATCGTCCAAAAATAGACTGAAGTAAGGCTGCCAAGAGGACTTGAAAGCGGGGCAGAATTGCAGGAAACCGATTTCAGGAGGTAGACTGGAATTGCATTGAAAGCATGGGAAAAGAGGCAGAACATCCACAATGATGCACTTGGCCAAAAAGGGCGTATGCGTTTTTTCCTGAATATATTCAGGAAAAAACGCATACGCCCTTTTTGGCCAACCAAGCAAGCTTGCAAAGGAAATCTGCACTACAATGAAGTCTCACTTCCCCCCGGTCAAAAGGGCCATCTGAAAAAAGTGTAAAATCCAGAAAGGCAGGACAGGCCATGGAGAACTGGGAGCCTTGTTATGCTGATGGGCGGGATGTAAATTGCCAACAACCACTCGGGAGAAGTGTATGGTGTTTCCTGAAACATCTAAAAAACAAAGCAACAGAACCTAGGGCACTTCCACTTACGGTCCTATAGCTTAGGGAAATTAAAATCAAAAAGACACAGCCACCCCAAAGTTTGGAACGGCTCTGTTTACAAGAACCTCGTTTACAGTACAAGTTCAACATCGCAGAAAGTGAAAAATGGATAAAGAAGTTGTGGTATTTACTTACAAAGCAATATCACTCAGCAATGAAATCTGTGTCATCAGGCCCTTAGCAGCACAATAAGTGGATTCAGGTATGATGATTCTAACTGAAGTAAGTCACACAGAAAAAGAAACATCATAAGATATCAGTAATACACGGAATGTAAACTTGGCTACACAGGAACTGAATTACAGAACATAACAGGGTCTCAAATTTAGAAAACCAACTTATGCTTGCTTAAGGGTAAAGGTGAGTTGGGGTGCTGCATAAAACCAGAGATTGAAATGAGCACAGATAAAGTTCCTTAAGCCAAATATGGAATAGACAAGAGCTACTCCTTGCTCAACGAAATGGACTCAACACCCCATATTAAACGCCTAAGAATGTACCTGACTAGTAAGTATCTTAAAACCTATGGATTGCTATGTCTCCGAAAGAGAATCAAGCATGTGTACAGGGGCATAAACGCAGCAGTGATAGGATTGGAGAGGTTCGGTGAGCAAATGAAGACCCTTTGAAGTCATATTGCATGGTACCCATTCCACGGGTTTCAACTACCCAGGTTTAAGGTATTCTTCCTTCAGCTAAAACATGCATGTGGAACCTAGAGTATGATCAACCATGTGATCGGGAGACGTGTTCAAATATATCTCAGTTTTCCTCCACTGGTACTCGGGTGCAACATTCCAGACGCTTTACTAACACTCTCCGCACTTGGAGAGTCAGTCCCTTTAACCTCCTGTTTGGCCCAGTTTGCAATTTCTGCGGAAGATGAACAGGAATAGCGAGAACCAATGAGAGGTTAGCTGGAGGTGTCTGGACGGGCAAATTTAACTCTCATTTCCCACCAGGAAGAGGAATTAACCAAAGGCTCAGCATGCCGGGCCGGAACCAGATTAGGGCCTGAAGCCATCCTGCGGTGTTGCGGCCAGGTCACAAGAAAGCGAGTTGAAGAAAGGAGCTCAGGGGCACTGTAATTCACAAACCTGCAGAGTTATAAATGACAGCTATCGTCCAAAAATAGACTGAAGTAAGGCTGCCAAGAGGACTTGAAAGCGGGGCAGAATTGCAGGAAACCGATTTCAGGAGGTAGACTGGAATTGCATTGAAAGCATAGGAAAAGAGGCAGAACGTCCACAATGATGCACTTGGCCAAAAAGGGCGTATGCGTTTTTTCCTGAATATATTCAGGAAAAAACGCATACGCCCTTTTTGGCCAACGAAGCAAGCTTGCAAAGGAAATCTGCACTACAATGAAGTCTCACTTCCCCCCGGGCAAAAGGGCCATCTGAAAAAAGTGTAAAATCCAGAAAGGCAGGACAGGCCATGGAGAACTGGGAGCCTTGTTATGCTGATGGGCGGGATGTAAATTGCCAACAACCACTCGGGAGAAGTGTATGGTGTTTCCTGAAACATCTAAAAAACAAAGCAACAGAACCTAGGGCACTTCCACTTATGGTCCTATAGCTTAGGGAAATTAAAATCAAAAAGACACAGCCACCCCAAAGTTTGGAACGGCTCTGTTTACAAGAACCTCGTTTACAGTACAAGTTCAACATCGCAGAAAGTGAAAAATGGATAAAGAAGTTGTGGTATTTACTTACAAAGCAATATCACTCAGCAATGAAATCTGTGTCATCAGGCCCTTAGCAGCACAATGAGTGGATTCAGGTATGATGATTCTAACTGAAATAAGTCACACAGAAAAAGAAACATCATAAGATATCAGTAATACACGGAATGTAAACTTGGCTACACAGGAACTGAATTACAGAACAGAACAGGGTCTCAAATTTGGAAAACCAACTTATACTTGCTTAAGGGTAAAGGTGAGTTGGGGTGCTGCATAAAACCAGAGATTGAAATGAGCACAGATAAAGTTCCTTAAGCCAAATATGGAATAGACAAGAGCTACTCCTTGCTCAACGAAATGGACTCAACACCCCATATTAAACGCCTAAGAATGTTCCTGACTAGTAAGTATCTTAAAACCTATGGATTGCTATGTCTCCGAAAGAGAATCAAGCATGTGTACAGGGGCATAAACGCAGCAGTGATAGGATTGGAGAGGTTCGGTGAGCAAATGAAGACCCTTTGAAGTCATATTGCATGGTACCCATTCCACGGGTTTCAACTACCCAGGTTTAAGGTATTCTTCCTTCAGCTAAAACATGCATGTGGAACCTAGAGTATGATCAACCATGTGATCGGGAGACGTGTTCAAATATGTCTCAGTTTTCGTACCCTGGTACTCGGGTGCAACATTCCAGACGCTTTACTAACACTCTCCCGACTTGGAGAGTCAGTCCCTTTAACCTCCTGTTTGGCCCAGTTTGCAATTTCTGCGGAAGATGAACAGGAATAGCGAGAACCAATGAGAGGCTAGCTGGAGGTGTCTGGACGGGCAAATTTAACTCTCATTTCCCACCAGGAAGAGGAATTAACCAATGGCTCAGCGTGCCGTGCCGGAACCAGATTAGGGCCTGAAGCCATCCTGCGGTGTTGCGGCCAGGTCACAAGAAAGCGAGTTGAAGAAAGGAGCTCAGGGGCACTGTAATTCACAAACCTGCAGAGTTATAAATGACAGCTATCGTCCAAAAATAGACTGAAGTAAGGCTGCCAAGAGGACTTGAAAGCGGGGCAGAATTGCAGGAAACCGATTTCAGGAGGTAGACTGGAATTGCATTGAAAGCATAGGAAAAGAGGCAGAACGTCCACAATGATGCACTTGGCCAAAAAGGGCGTATGCGTTTTTTCCTGAATATATTCAGGAAAAAACGCATACGCCCTTTTTGGCCAACCAAGCAAGCTTGCAAAGGAAATCTGCACTACAATGAAGTCTCACTTCCCCCCGGTCAAAAGGGCCATCTGAAAAAAGTGTAAAATCCAGAAAGGCAGGACAGGCCATGGAGAACTGGGAGCCTTGTTATGCTGATGGGCGGGATGTAAATTGCCAACAACCACTCGGGAGAAGTGTATGGTGTTTCCTGAAACATCTAAAAAACAAAGCAACAGAACCTAGGGCACTTCCACTTATGGTCCTATAGCTTAGGGAAATTAAAATCAAAAAGACACAGCCACCCCAAAGTTTGGAACGGCTCTGTTTACAAGAACCTCGTTTACAGTACAAGTTCAACATCGCAGAAAGTGAAAAATGGATAAAGAAGTTGTGGTATTTACTTACAAAGCAATATCACTCAGCAATGAAATCTGTGTCATCAGGCCCTTAGCAGCACAATGAGTGGATTCAGGTATGATGATTCTAACTGAAATAAGTCACACAGAAAAAGAAACATCATAAGATATCAGTAATACACGGAATGTAAACTTGGCTACACAGGAACTGAATTACAGAACAGAACAGGGTCTCAAATTTAGAAAACCAACTTATGCTTGCTTAAGGGTAAAGGTGAGTTGGGGTGCTGCATAAAACCAGAGATTGAAATGAGCACAGATAAAGTTCCTTAAGCCAAATATGGAATAGACAAGAGCTACTCCTTGCTCAACGAAATGGACTCAACACCCCATATTAAACGCCTAAGAATGTACCTGACTAGTAAGTATCTTAAAACCTATGGATTGCTATGTCTCCGAAAGAGAATCAAGCAAGTGTACAGGGGCATAAACGCAGCAGTGATAGGATTGGAGAGGTTCGGTGAGCAAATGAAGACCCTTTGAAGTCATATTGCATGGTACCCATTCCACGGGTTTCAACTACCCAGGTTTAAGGTATTCTTCCTTCAGCTAAAACATGCATGTGGAACCCAAGTATGATCAACCATGTGAACGGGAGACGTGTTCAAATATGTCTCAGTTTTCCTCCCCTGGTACTCGGGTGCAACATTCCAGATGCTTTACTAACTCTCTCCCCATTTGGATAGTCAGCGCCTTTAACCTCCTGTTTGGCTCAGTTTGCAATTTCTGCGGAAGATGAACAGGAATAGCGAGAACCAATGAGAGGCTAGCTGGAGGTGTCTGGACGGGCAAATTTAACTCTCATTTCCCACCAGGAAGAGGAAATAACCAAAGGCTCAGCGTGCCGTACCGGAACCAGATTAGGGCCTGAAGCCATCCTGCGGTGTTGCGGCCAGCTCAAAAGAAAGCGAGTTGAAGAAAGGAGCTCAGGGGCACTGTAATTCACAAACCTGCAGAGTTATAAATGACAGCTATCCTCCAAAAATAGACTGAAGTAAGGCTGCCAAGAGGACTTGAAAGCGGGGCAGAATTGCAGGAAACCGATTTCAGGAGGTAGACTGGAATTGCATTGAAAGCATAGGAAAAGAGGCAGAACGTCCACAATGATGCACTTGGCCAAAAAGGGCGTATGCGTGTTTTCCTGAATATATTCAGGAAAAAACGCATACGCCCTTTTTGGCCAACCAAGCAAGCTTGCAAAGGAAATGTGCACTACAATGAAGTCTCACTTCCCCCCGGTCAAAAGGGCCATCTGAAAAAAGTGTAAAATCCAGAAAGGCAGGACAGGCCATGGAGAACTGGGAGCCTTGTTATGCTGATGGGCGGGATGTAAATTGCCAACAACCACTCGGGAGAAGTGTATGGTGTTTCCTGAAACATCTAAAAAACAAAGCAACAGAACCTAGGGCACTTCCACTTATGGTCCTATAGCTTAGGGAAATTAAAATCAAAAAGACACAGCCACCCCAAAGTTTGGAACGGCTCTGTTTACAAGAACCTCATTTACAGTACAAGTTCAACATCGCAGAAAGTGAAAAATGGATAAAGAAGTTGTGGTATTTACTTACAAAGCAATATCACTCAGCAATGAAATCTGTGTCATCAGGGCCTTAGCAGCACAATGAGTGGATTCAGGTATGATGATTCTAACTGAAGTAAGTCACACAGAAAAAGAAACATCATAAGATATCAGTAATACACGGAATGTAAACTTGGCTACACAGGAACTGAATTACAGAACAGAACAGGGTCTCAAATTTAGAAAACCAACTTATGCTTGCTTAAGGGTAAAGGTGAGTTGGGGTGCTGCATAAAACCCGAGATTGAAATGAGCACAGATAAAGTTCCTTAAGCCAAATATGGAATAGACAAGAGCTACTCCTTGCTCAACGAAATGGACTCAACACCCCATATTAAACGCCTAAGAATGTACCTGACTAGTAAGTATCTTAAAACCTATGGATTGCTATGTCTCTGAAAGAGAATCAAGCATGTGTACAGGGGCATAAACGCAGCAGTGATAGGATTGGAGAGGTTCGGTGAGCAAATGAAGACCCTTTGAAGTCATATTGCATGGTACCCATTCCACGGGTTTCAACTACCCAGGTTTAAGGTATTCTTCCTTCAGCTAAAACATGCATGTGGAACCTAGAGTATGATCAACCATGTGATCGGGAGACGTGTTCAAATATGTCTCAGTTTTCCTCCCCTGGTACTCGGGTGCAACATTCCAGACGCTTTCCTAACACTCTCCCCACTTGGAGAGTCAGTCCCTTTAACCTCCTGTTTGGCCCAGTTTGCAATTTCTGCGGAAGATGAACAGGAATAGCGAGAACCAATGAGAGGCTAGCTGGAGGTGTCTGGACGGGCAAATTTAACTCTCATTTCCCACCAGGAAGAGGAATTAACCAAAGGCTCAGCATGCCGGGCCGGAACCAGATTAGGGCCTGAAGCCATGCTCCGGTGTTGCGGCCAGGTCACAAGAAAGCGAGTTGAAGAAAGGAGCTCAGGGGCACTGTAATTCACAAACCTGCAGAGTTATAAATGACAGCTATCGTCCAAAAATAGACTGAAGTAAGGCTGCCAAGAGGACTTGAAAGCGGGGCAGAATTGCAGGAAACCGATTTCAGGAGGTAGACTGGAATTGCATTGAAAGCATAGGAAAAGAGGCAGAACGTCCACAATGATGCACTTGGCCAAAAAGGGCGTATGCGTTTTTTCCTGAATATATTCAGGAAAAAACGCATACGCCCTTTTTGGCCAACCAAGCAAGCTTGCAAAGGAAATCTGCACTACAATGAAGTCTCACTTCCCCCCGGTCAAAAGGGCCATCTGAAAAAAGTGTAAAATCCAGAAAGGCAGGACAGGCCATGGAGAACTGGGAGCCTTGTTATGCTGATGGGCGGGATGTAAATTGCCAACAGACACTCGGGAGAAGTGTATGGTGTTTCCTGAAACATCTAAAAAACAAAGCAACAGAGCCTAGGGCACTGCCACATATGGTCCTATAGCTTAGGGAAATTAAAATCAAAAACACTGCCACCCCAAAGTTTGGGACGCCTCTGTTTACAAGAACCTCGTTTACAGTACAAGTTCAACATCGCAGAAAGTGAAAAATGGATAAAGAAGTTGTGGTATTTACTTACAAAGCAATATCACTCAGCAATGAAATCTGTGTCATCAGGCCCTTAGCAGCACAATGAGTGGATTCAGGTATGATGATTCTAACTGAAATAAGTCACACAGAAAAAGAAACATCATAAGATATCAGTAATACACGGAATGTAAACTTGGCTACACAGGAACTGAATTACAGAACAGAACAGGGTCTCAAATTTAGAAAACCAACTTATTCTTGCTTAAGGGTAAAGGTGAGTTGGGGTGCTGCATAAAACCAGAGATTGAAATGAGCACAGATAAAGTTCCTTAAGCCAAATATGGAATAGACAAGAGCTACTCCTTGCTCAACGAAATGGACTCAACACCCCATATTAAACGCCTAAGAATGTACCTGACTAGTAAGTATCTTAAAACCTATGGATTGCTATGTCTCCGAAAGAGAATCAAGCAAGTGTACAGGGGCATAAACGCAGCAGTGATAGGATTGGAGAGGTTCGGTGAGCAAATGAAGACCCTTTGAAGTCATATTGCATGGTACCCATTCCACGGGTTTCAACTACCCAGGTTTAAGGTATTCTTCCTTCAGCTAAAACATGCATGTGGAACCCAAGTATGATCAACCATGTGAACGGGAGACGTGTTCAAATATGTCTCAGTTTTCCTCCCCTGGTACTCGGGTGCAACATTCCAGATGCTTTACTAACTCTCTCCCCACTTGGAGAGTCAGCACCTTTAACCTCCTGTTTGGCCCAGTTTGCAATTTCTGCGGAAGATGAACAGGAATAGCGAGAACCAATGAGAGGCTAGCTGGAGGTGTCTGGACGGGCAAATTTAACTCTCATTTCCCACCAGGAAGAGGAAATAACCAAAGGCTCAGCGTGCCGTACCGGAACCAGATTAGGGCCTGAAGCCATCCTGCGGTGTTGCGGCCAGCTCAAAAGAAAGCGAGTTGAAGAAAGGAGCTCAGGGGCACTGTAATTCACAAACCTGCAGAGTTATAAATGACAGCTATCCTCCAAAAATAGACTGAAGTAAGGCTGCCAAGAGGACTTGAAAGCGGGGCAGAATTGCAGGAAACCGATTTCAGGAGGTAGACTGGAATTGCATTGAAAGCATAGGAAAAGAGGCAGAACGTCCACAATGATGCACTTGGCCAAAAAGGGCGTATGCGTGTTTTCCTGAATATATTCAGGAAAAAACGCATACGCCCTTTTTGGCCAACCAAGCAAGCTTGCAAAGGAAATGTGCACTACAATGAAGTCTCACTTCCCCCCGGTCAAAAGGGCCATCTGAAAAAAGTGTAAAATCCAGAAAGGCAGGACAGGCCATGGAGAACTGGGAGCCTTGTTATGCTGATGGGCGGGATGTAAATTGCCAACAACCACTCGGGAGAAGTGTATGGTGTTTCCTGAAACATCTAAAAAACAAAGCAACAGAACCTAGGGCACTTCCACTTATGGTCCTATAGCTTAGGGAAATTAAAATCAAAAAGACACAGCCACCCCAAAGTTTGGAACGGCTCTGTTTACAAGAACCTCATTTACAGTACAAGTTCAACATCGCAGAAAGTGAAAAATGGATAAAGAAGTTGTGGTATTTACTTACAAAGCAATATCACTCAGCAATGAAATCTGTGTCATCAGGGCCTTAGCAGCACAATGAGTGGATTCAGGTATGATGATTCTAACTGAAGTAAGTCACACAGAAAAAGAAACATCATAAGATATCAGTAATACACGGAATGTAAACTTGGCTACACAGGAACTGAATTACAGAACAGAACAGGGTCTCAAATTTAGAAAACCAACTTATGCTTGCTTAAGGGTAAAGGTGAGTTGGGGTGCTGCATAAAACCCGAGATTGAAATGAGCACAGATAAAGTTCCTTAAGCCAAATATGGAATAGACAAGAGCTACTCCTTGCTCAACGAAATGGACTCAACACCCCATATTAAACGCCTAAGAATGTACCTGACTAGTAAGTATCTTAAAACCTATGGATTGCTATGTCTCTGAAAGAGAATCAAGCATGTGTACAGGGGCATAAACGCAGC
The DNA here is from genome assembly GCF_949987515.2 of Delphinus delphis. Classification (NCBI taxonomy): domain Eukaryota; kingdom Metazoa; phylum Chordata; class Mammalia; order Artiodactyla; family Delphinidae; genus Delphinus; species Delphinus delphis. Next base: position 184,849,885 of record NC_082683.1, on the reverse strand, counting down.
AGTGATAGGATTGGAGAGGTTCGGTGAGCAAATGAAGACCCTTTGAAGTCATATTGCATGGTACCCATTCCACGGGTTTCAACTACCCAGGTTTAAGGTATTCTTCCTTCAGCTAAAACATGCATGTGGAACCTAGAGTATGATCAACCATGTGATCGGGAGACGTGTTCAAATATGTCTCAGTTTTCCTCCCCTGGTACTCGGGTGCAACATTCCAGACGCTTTCCTAACACTCTCCCCACTTGGAGAGTCAGTCCCTTTAACCTCCTGTTTGGCCCAGTTTGCAATTTCTGCGGAAGATGAACAGGAATAGCGAGAACCAATGAGAGGCTAGCTGGAGGTGTCTGGACGGGCAAATTTAACTCTCATTTCCCACCAGGAAGAGGAATTAACCAAAGGCTCAGCATGCCGGGCCGGAACCAGATTAGGGCCTGAAGCCATCCTGCGGTGTTGCGGCCAGGTCACAAGAAAGCGAGTTGAAGAAAGGAGCTCAGGGGCACTGTAATTCACAAACCTGCAGAGTTATAAATGACAGCTATCGTCCAAAAATAGACTGAAGTAAGGCTGCCAAGAGGACTTGAAAGCGGGGCAGAATTGCAGGAAACCGATTTCAGGAGGTAGACTGGAATTGCATTGAAAGCATAGGAAAAGAGGCAGAACGTCCACAATGATGCACTTGGCCAAAAAGGGCGTATGCGTTTTTTCATGAATATATTCAGGAAAAAACGCATACGCCCTTTTTGGCCAACCAAGCAAGCTTGCAAAGGAAATCTGCACTACAATAAAGTCTCACTTCCCCCCGGTCAAAAGGGCCATCTGAAAAAAGTGTAAAATCCAGAAAGGCAGGACAGGCCATGGAGAACTGGGAGCCTTGTTATGCTGATGGGCGGGATGTAAATTGCCAACAACCACTCGGGAGAAGTGTATGGTGTTTCCTGAAACATCTGAAAAACAAAGCAACAGAACCTACGGCACTGCCACTTATGGTCCTATAGCTTAGGGAAATTAAAATCAAAAAGACACAGCCACCCCAAAGTTTGGAACGGCTCTGTTTACAAGAACCTCGTTTACAGTACAAGTTCAACATCGCAGAAAGTGAAAAATGGATAAAGAAGTTGTGGTATTTACTTACAAAGCAATATCACTCAGCAATGAAATCTGTGTCATCAGGCCCTTAGCAGCACAATGAGTGGATTCAGGTATGATGATTCTAACTGAAATAAGTCACACAGAAAAAGAAACATCATAAGGTATCAGTAATACACGGAATGTAAACTTGGCTACACAGGAACTGAATTACAGAACAGAACAGGGTCTCAAATTTAGAAAACCAACTTATTCTTGCTTAAGGGTAAAGGTGAGTTGGGGTGCTGCATAAAACCAGAGATTGAAATGAGCACAGATAAAGTTCCTTAAGCCAAATATGGAATAGACAAGAGCTACTCCTTGCTCAACGAAATGGACTCAACACCGCATATTAAACGCCTAAGAATGTACCTGACTAGTAAGTATCTTAAAACCTATGGATTGCTATGTCTCCGAAAGAGAATCAAGCATGTGTACAGGGGCATAAACGCAGCAGTGATAGGATTGGAGAGGTTCGGTGAGCAAATGAAGACCCTTTGAAGTCATATTGCATGGTACCCATTCCACGGGTTTCAACTACCCAGGTTTAAGGTATTCTTCCTTCAGCTAAAACATGCATGTGGAACCTAGAGTATGATCAACCATGTGATCGGGAGACGTGTTCAAATATGTCTCAGTTTTCCTCCCCTGGTACTCGGGTGCAACATTCCAGACGCTTTACTAACACTCTCCCCACTTGGAGAGTCAGTCCCTTTAACCTCCTGTTTGGCCCAGTTTGCAATTTCTGCGGAAGATGAACAGGAATAGCGAGAACCAATGAGAGGCTAGCTGGAGGTGTCTGGACGGGCAAATTTAACTCTCATTTCCCACCAGGAAGAGGAATTAACCAAAGGCTCAGCATGCCGTGCCGGAACCAGATTAGGGCCTGAAGCCATCCTGCGGTGTTGCGGCCAGGTCACAAGAAAGCGAGTTGAAGAAAGGAGCTCAGGGGCACTGTAATTCACAAACCTGCAGAGTTATAAATGACAGCTATCGTCCAAAAATAGACTGAAGTAAGGCTGCCAAGAGGACTTGAAAGCGGGGCAGAATTGCAGGAAACCGATTTCAGGAGGTAGACTGGAATTGCATTGAAAGCATAGGAAAAGAGGCAGAACGTCCACAATGATGCACTTGGCCAAAAAGGGCGTATGCGTTTTTTCCTGAATATATTCAGGAAAAAACGCATACGCCCTTTTTGGCCAACCAAGCAAGCTTGCAAAGGAAATCTGCACTACAATGAAGTCTCACTTCCCCCCGGTCAAAAGGGCCATCTGAAAAAAGTGTAAAATCCAGAAAGGCAGGACAGGCCATGGAGAACTGGGAGCCTTGTTATGCTGATGGGCGGGATGTAAATTGCCAACAGACACTCGGGAGAAGTGTATGGTGTTTCCTGAAACATCTAAAAAACAAAGCAACAGAGCCTAGGGCACTGCCACTTATGGTCCTATAGCTTAGGGAAATTAAAATCAAAAAGACAGAGCCACCCCAAAGTTTGGAACGGCTCTGTTTACAAGAACCTCGTTTACAGTACAAGTTCAACATCGCAGAAAGTGAAAAATGGATAAAGAAGTTGTGGTATTTACTTACAAAGCAATATCACTCAGCAATGAAATCTGTGTCATCAGGCCCTTAGCAGCACAATGAGTGGATTCAGGTATGATGATTCTAACTGAAATAAGTCACACAGAAAAAGAAACATCATAAGATATCAGTAATACACGGAATGTAAACTTGGCTACACAGGAACTGAATTACAGAACAGAACAGGGTCTCAAATTTAGAAAACCAACTTATTCTTGCTTAAGGGTAAAGGTGAGTTGGGGTGCTGCATAAAACCAGAGATTGAAATGAGCACAGATAAAGTTCCTTAAGCCAAATATGGAATAGACAAGAGCTACTCCTTGCTCAACGAAATGGACACAACACCCCATATTAAAGGCCTAAGAATGTACCTGACTAGTAAGTATCTTAAAACCTATGGATTGCTATGTCTCTGAAAGAGAATCAAGCATGTGTACAGGGGCATAAACGCAGCAGTGATAGGATTGGAGAGGTTCGGTGAGCAAATGAAGACCCTTTGAAGTCATATTGCATGGTACTCATTCCACGGGTTTCAACTACCCAGGTTTAAGGTATTCTTCCTTCAGCTAAAACATGCATGTGGAACCTAGAGTATGATCAACCATGTGATCGGGAGACGTGTTCAAATATGTCTCAGTTTTCCTCCCCTGGTACTCGGGTGCAACATTCCAGACACTTTACTAACACTCTCCCCACTTGGAGAGTCAGTCCCTTTAACCTCCTGTTTGGCCCAGTTTGCAATTTCTGCGGAAGATGAACAGGAATAGCGAGAACCAATGAGAGGCTAGCTGGAGGTGTCTGGACGGGCAAATTTAACTCTCATTTCCCACCAGGAAGAGGAAATAACCAAAGGCTCAGCGTGCCGTACCGGAACCAGATTAGGGCCTGAAGCCATCCTGCGGTGTTGCGGCCAGGTCACAAGAAAGCGAGTTGAAGAAAGGAGCTCAGGGTCACTGTAATTCACAAACCTGCAGAGTTATAAATGACAGCTATCCTCCAAAAATAGACTGAAGTAAGGCTGCCAAGAGGACTTGAAAGCGGGGCAGAATTGCAGGAAACCGATTTCAGGAGGTAGACTGGAATTGCATTGAAAGCATAGGAAAAGAGGCAGAACGTCCACAATGATGCACTTGGCCAAAAAGGGCGTATGCGTTTTTTCCTGAATATATTCAGGAAAAAAAGCATACGCCCTTTTTGGCCAACCAAGCAAGCTTGCAAAGGAAATCTGCACTACAATGAAGTCTCACTTCCCCCCGGTCAAAAGGGCCATCTGAAAAAAGTGTAAAATCCAGAAAGGCAGGACAGGCCATGGAGAACTGGGAGCCTTGTTATGCTGATGGGCGGGATGTAAATTGCCAACAGACACTCGGGAGAAGTGTATGGTGTTTCCTGAAACATCTAAAAAACAAAGCAACAGAACCTAGGGCACTTCCACTTATGGTCCTATAGCTTAGGGAAATTAAAATCAAAAAAACACAGCCACCCCAAAGTTTGGAACGGCTCTGTTTACAAGAACCTCGTTTACAGTACAAGTTCAACATCGCAGAAAGTGAAAAATGGATAAAGAAGTTGTGGTATTTACTTACAAAGCAATATCACTCAGCAATGAAATTTGTGTCATCACGCCCTTAGCAGCACAATGAGTGGATTCAGGTATGATGATTCTAACTGAAGTAAGTCACACAGAAAAAGAAACATCATAAGATATCAGTAATACACGGAATGTAAACTTGGCTACACAGGAACTGAATTACAGAACAGAACAGGGTCTCAAATTTAGAAAACCAACTTATGCTTGCTTAAGGGTAAAGGTGAGTTGGGGTGCTGCATAAAACCAGAGATTGAAATGAGCACAGATAAAGTTCCTTAAGTCAAATATGGAATAGACAAGAGCTACTCCTTGCTCAACGAAATGGACTCAACACCGCATATTAAACGCCTAAGAATGTACCTGACTAGAAAGTATCTTAAAACCTATGGATTGCTATGTCTCCGAAAGAGAATCAAGCATGTGTACAGGGGCATAAACGCAGCAGTGATAGGATTGGAGAGGTTCGGTGAGCAAATGAAGACCCTTTGAAGTCATATTGCATGGTACCCATTACACGGGTCTTAACTCTCCAGGTTTAAGGTATTCGTCCTTCAGCTAAAACATGCATGTGGAACCCAAGTATAATCAACCATGTGAACGGGAGACGTGTTCAAATATGTCTCAGTTTTCCTCCCCTGGTACTCGGGTGCAACATTCCAGACGCTTTACTAACACTCTCCCCACTTGGAGAGTCAGCGCCTTTAACCTCCTGTTTGGCCCAGTTTGCAATTTCTGCGGAAGATGAACAGGAATAGCGAGAACCAATGAGAGGCTAGCTGGAGGTGTCTGGACGGGCAAATTTAACTCTCATTTCCCACCAGGAAGAGGAATTAACCAAAGGCTCAGCATGCCGGGCCGGAACCAGATTAGGGCCTGAAGCCATCCTGCGGTGTTGCGGCCAGGTCACAAGAAAGCGAGTTGAAGAAAGGAGCTCAGGGGCACTGTAATTCACAAACCTGCAGAGTTATAAATGACAGCTATCGTCCAAAAATAGACTGAAGTAAGGCTGCCAAGAGGACTTGAAAGCGGGGCAGAATTGCAGGAAACCGATTTCAGGAGGTAGACTGGAATTGCATTGAAAGCATAGGAAAAGAGGCAGAACGTCCACAATGATGCACTTGGCCAAAAAGGGCGTATGCGTTTTTTCCTGAATATATTCAGGAAAAAACGCATACGCCCTTTTTGGCCAACCAAGCAAGCTTGCAAAGGAAATCTGCACTACAATGAAGTCTCACTTCCCCCCGGTCAAAAGGGCCATCTGAAAAAAGTGTAAAATCCAGAAAGGCCACAGGCCATTGAGAACTGGGAGCCTTGTTATGCTGATGGGCGGGATGTAAATTGCCAACAGACACTTGGGAGAAGTGTATGGTGTTTCCTGAAACATCTAAAAAACAAAGCAACAGAGCCTAGGGCACTGCCACTTATGGTCCTATAGCTTAGGGAAATTAAAATCAAAAAGACACAGCCACCCCAAAGTTTGGGACGCCTCTGTTTACAAGAACCTCGTTTACAGTACAAGTTCAACATCGCAGAAAGTGAAAAATGGATAAAGAAGTTGTGGTATTTACTTACAAAGCAATATCACTCAGCAATGAAATCTGTGTCATCAGGCCCTTAGCAGCACAATGAGTGGATTCAGGTATGATGATTCTAACTGAAGTAAGTCACACAGAAAAAGAAACATCATAAGATATCAGTAATACACGGAATGTAAACTTGGCTACACAGGAACTGAATTACAGAACAGAACAGGGTCTCAAATTTAGAAAACCAACTTATGCTTGCTTAAGGGTAAAGGTGAGTTGGGGTGCTGCATAAAACCAGAGATTGAAATGAGCACAGATAAAGTTCCTTAAGTCAAATATGGAATAGACAAGAGCTACTCCTTGCTCAACGAAATGGACTCAACACCGCATATTAAACGCCTAAGAATGTACCTGACTAGTAAGTATCTTAAAACCTATGGATTGCTATGTCTCCGAAAGAGAATCAAGCAAGTGTACAGGGGCATAAACGCAGCAGTGATAGGATTGGAGAGGTTCGGTGAGCAAATGAAGACCCTTTGAAGTCATATTGCATGGTACCCATTACACGGGTCTTAACTTTCCAGGTTTAAGATACTTTTCCTTCAGCTAAAACATGCATGTGGAACCCAAGCATAATCAACCATGTGAACGGGAGACGTGTTCAAATATGTCTCAGTTTTCCTCCCCTGGTACTCGGGTGCAACATTCCAGACGCTTTACTAACACTCTCCCCACTTGGAGAGTCAGCGCCTTTAACCTCCTGTTTGGCCCAGTTTGCAATTTCTGCGGAAGATGAACAGGAATAGCGAGAACCAATGAGAGGCTAGCTGGAGGTGTCTGGACGGGCAAATTTAACTCTCATTTCCCACCAGGAAGAGGAATTAACCAAAGGCTCAGCGTGCCGGGCCGGAACCAGATTAGGGCCTGAAGCCATCCTGCGGTGTTGCGGCCAGGTCACAAGAAAGCGAGTTGAAGAAAGGAGCTCAGGGGCACTGTAATTCACAAACCTGCAGAGTTATAAATGACAGCTATCGTCCAAAAATAGACTGAAGTAAGGCTGCCAAGAGGACTTGAAAGCGGGGCAGAATTGCAGGAAACCGATTTCAGGAGGTAGACTGGAATTGCATTGAAAGCATAGGAAAAGAGGCAGAACGTCCACAATGATGCACTTGGCCAAAAAGGGCGTATGCGTTTTTTCCTGAATATATTCAGGAAAAAACGCATACGCCCTTTTTGGCCAACCAAGCAAGCTTGCAAAGGAAATCTGCACTACAATGAAGTCTCACTTCCCCCCGGTCAAAAGGGCCATCTGAAAAAAGTGTAAAATCCAGAAAGGCAACAGGCCATTGAGAACTGGGAGCCTTGTTATGCTGATGGGCGGGATGTAAATTGCCAACAGACACTTGGGAGAAGTGTATGGTGTTTCCTGAAACATCTAAAAAACAAAGCAACAGAGCCTAGGGCACTTCCACTTATGGTCCTATAGCTTAGGGAAATTAAAATCAAAAAGACACAGCCACCCCAAAGTTTGGAATGGCTCTGTTTACAAGAACCTCGTTTACAGTACAAGTTCAACATCGCAGAAAGTGAAAAATGGATAAAGAAGTTGTGGTATTCACTTACAAAGCAATATCACTCAGCAATGAAATCTATGTCATCAGGCCCTTAGCAGCACAATGAGTGGATTCAGGTATGATGATTCTAACTGAAATAAGTCACACAGAAAAAGAAACATCATAAGATATCAGTAATACATGGAATGGAAACTTGGCTACACAGGAACTGAATTACAGAACAGAACAGGGCCTCAAATTTAGAAAAACAACTTATGCTTGCTTAAGGGTAAAGGTGAGTTGGGGTGCTGCATAAAGCCAGAGATTGAAATGAGCACAGATAAAGTTCCTTAAGCCAAATATGGAATAGACAAGAGCTACTTCTTGCTCAACGAAATGGACTCAACACCGCATATTAAAAGCCTAAGAATGTACCTGACTTGTAAGTATCTTAAAACCTATGGATTGCTATGTCTCCGAAAGAGAATCAAGCATGTGTACAGGGGCATAAACGCAGCAGTGATAGGATTGGAGAGGTTCGGTGAGCAAATGAAGACCCTTTGAAGTCATATTGCATGGTACCCATTCCACGGGTTTCAACTACCCAGGTTTAAGGTATTCTTCCTTCAGCTAAAACATGCATGTGGAACCTAGAGTATGATCAACCATGTGATCAGGAGACGTGTTCAAATATGTCTCAGTTTTCCTCCCCTGGTACTCGGGTGCAACATTCCAGACGCTTTACTAACACTCTCCCCACTTGGAGAGTCAGCGCCTTTAACCTCCTGTTTGGCCCAGTTTGCAATTTCTGCGGAAGATGAACAGGAATAGCGAGAACCAATGAGAGGCTAGCTGGAGGTGTCTGGACGGGCAAATTTAACTCTCATTTCCCACCAGGAAGAGGAATTAAACAAAGGCTCAGCATGCCGTACCGGAACCAGATTAGGGCCTGAAGCCATCCTGCTGTGTTGCGGCCAGCTCAAAAGAAAGCGAGTTGAAGAAAGGAGCTCAGGGGCACTGTAATTCACAAACCTGCAGAGTTATAAATGACAGCTATCGTCCAAAAATAGACTGAAGTAAGGCTGCCAAGAGGACTTGAAAGCGGGGCAGAATTGCAGGAAACCGATTTCAGGAGGTAGACTGGAATTGCATTGAAAGCATAGGAAAAGAGGCAGAACGTCCACAATGATGCACTTGGCCAAAAAGGGCGTATGCGTTTTTTCCTGAATATATTCAGGAAAAAACGCATACGCCCTTTTTGGCCAACCAAGCAAGCTTGCAAAGGAAATCTGCACTACAATGAAGTCTCACTTCCCCCCGGTCAAAAGGGCCATCTGAAAAAAGTGTAAAATCCAGAAAGGCAGGACAGGTCATGGAGAACTGGGAGCCTTGTTATGCTGATGGGCGGGATGTAAATTGCCAACAACCATTCGGGAGAAGTGTATGGTGTTTCCTGAAACATCTAAAAAACAAAGCAACAGAACCTAGGGCACTTCCACTTATGGTCCTATAGCTTAGGGAAATTAAAATCAAAAAGACACAGCCACCTCAAAGTTTGGAACGGCTCTGTTTACAAGAACCTCGTTTACAGTACAAGTTCAACATCGCAGAAAGTGAAAAATGGATAAAGAAGTTGTGGTATTTACTTACAAAGCAATATCACTCAGCAATGAAATCTGTGTCATCAGGCCCTTAGCAGCACAATGAGTGGATTCAGGTACGATGATTCTAACTGAAATAAGTCACACAGAAAAAGAAACATCATAAGATATCAGTAATACACGGAATGTAAACTTGGCTACACAGGAACTGAATTACAGAACAGAACAGGGTCTCAAATTTAGAAAACCAACTTATGCTTGCTTAAGGGTAAAGGTGAGTTGGGGTGCTGCATAAAACCAGAGATTGAAATGAGCACAGATAAAGTTCCTTAAGTCAAATATGGAATAGACAAGAGCTACTCCTTGCTCAACAAAATGGACTCAACACCGCATATTAAACGCCTAAGAATGTACCTGACTAGTAAGTATCGGAAAACCTATGGATTGCTATGTCTCCGAAAGAGAATCAAGCATGTGTACAGGGGCATAAACGCAGCAGTGATAGGATTGGAGAGGTTCGGTGAGCAAATGAAGACCCTTTGAAGTCATATTGCATGGTACCGATTACACGGGTCTTAACTTTCCAGGTTTAAGATATTTTTCCTTCAGCTAAAACATGCATGTGGAACCCAAGTATGATCAACCATGTGAACGGGAGACGTGTTCAAATATGTCTCAGTTTTCCTCCCCTGGTACTCGGGTGCAACATTCCAGACGCTTTACTAACACTCTCCCCACTTGGAGAGTCAGTCCCTTTAACCTCCTGTTTGGCCCAGTTTGCAATTTCTGCGGAAGATGAACAGGAATAGCGAGAACCAATGAGAGGCTAGCTGGAGGTGTCTGGACGGGCAAATTTAACTCTCATTTCCCACCAGGAAGAGGAAATAACCAAAGGCTCAGCGTGCCGTACCGGAACCAGATTAGGTCCTGAAGCCATCCTGCGGTGTTGCGGCCAGGTCACAAGAAAGCGAGTTGAAGAAAGGAGCTCAGGGGCACTGTAATTCACAAACCTGCAGAGTTATAAATGACAGCTATCGTCCAAAAATAGACTGAAGTAAGGCTGCCAAGAGGACTTGAAAGCGGGGCAGAATTGCAGGAAACCGATTTCAGGAGGTAGACTGGAATTGCATTGAAAGCATAGGAAAAGAGGCAGAACGTCCACAATGATGCACTTGGCCAAAAAGGGCGTATGCGTTTTTTCCTGAATATATTCAGGAAAAAACGCATACGCCCTTTTTGGCCAACCAAGCAAGCTTGCAAAGGAAATCTGCACTACAATGAAGTCTCACTTCCCCCCGGTCAAAAGGGCCATCTGAAAAAAGTGTAAAATCCAGAAAGGCAGGACAGGCCATGGAGAACTGGGAGCCTTGTTATGCTGATGGGCGGGATGTAAATTGCCAACAGACACTCGGGAGAAGTGTATGGCGTTTCCTGAAACATCTAAAAAACAAAGCAACAGAACCTAGGGCACTTCCACTTATGGTCCTATAGCTTAGGGAAATTAAAATCAAAAAGACACAGCCACCCCAAAGTTTGGAATGGCTCTGTTTACAATAACCTCGTTTATAGTACAAGTTCAACATCGCAGAAAGTGAAAAATGGATAAAGAAGTTGTGGTATTTACTTACAAAGCAATATCACTCAGCAATGAAATCTGTGTCATCAGGCCCTTAGCAGCACAATGAGTGGATTCAGGTATGATGATTCTAACTGAAGTAAGTCACACAGAAAAAGAAACATCATAAGATATCAGTAATACACGGAATGTAAACTTGGCTACACAGGAACTGAATTACAGAACAGAACACGGTCTCAAATTTAGAAAACCAACTTATGCTTGCTTAAGGGTAAAGGTGAGTTGGGGTGCTGCATAAAACCAGAGATTGAAATGAGCACAGATTAAGTTCCTTAAGTCAAATATGGAATAGACAAGAGCTACTCCTTGCTCAACGAAATGGACTCAACACCGCATATTAAACGCCTAAGAATGTACCTGACTAGTAAGTATCTTAAAACCTATGGATTGCTATGTCTCCGAAAGAGAATCAAGCATGTGTACAGGGGCATAAACACAGCAGTGATAGGATTGGAGAGGTTCGGTGAGCAAATGAAGACCCTTTGAAGTCATATTGCATGGTACCCATTACACGGGTCTTAACTTTCCAGGTTTAAGATATTCTTCCTTCAGCTAAAACATGCATGTGGAACCCAAGTATGATCAACCATGTGAACGGGAGACGTGTTCAAATATGTCTCAGTTTTCCTCCCCTGGTACTCGGGTGCAACATTCCAGACGCTTTACTAACACTCTCCCCACTTGGAGAGTCAGTCCCTTTAACCTCCTGTTTGGCCCAGTTTGCAATTTCTGCGGAAGATGAACAGGAATAGCGAGAACCAATGAGAGACTAGCTGGAGGTGTCTGGACGGGCAAATTTAACTCTCATTTCCCACCAGGAAGAGAAAATAACCAAAGGCTCAGCGTGCCGTGCCGGAACCAGATTAGGGCCTGAAGCCATCCTGCGGTGTTGCGGCCAGGTCACAAGAAAGCGAGTTGAAGAAAGGAGCTCAGGGGCACTGTAATTCACAAACCTGCAGAGTTATAAATGACAGCTATCGTCCAAAAATAGACTGAAGTAAGGCTGCCAAGAGGACTTGAAAGCGGGGCAGAATTGCAGGAAACCGATTTCAGGAGGTAGACTGGAATTGCATTGAAAGCATAGGAAAAGAGGCAGAACGTCCACAATGATGCACTTGGCCAAAAAGGGCGTATGCGTTTTTTCCTGAATATATTCAGGAAAAAACGCATACGCCCTTTTTGGCCAACCAAGCAAGCTTGCAAAGGAAATCTGCACTACAATGAAGTCTCACTTCCCCCCGGTCAAAAGGGCCATCTGAAAAAAGTGTAAAATCCAGGAAGGCAGGACAGGCCATGGAGAACTGGGAGCCTTGTAATGCTGATGGGCGGGATGTAAATTGCCAACAGACACTCGGGAGAAGTGTATGGTGTTTCCTGAAACATCTAAAAAACAAAGCAACAGAGCCTAGGGCACTTCCACTTATGGTCCTATAGCTTAGGGAAATTAAAATCAAAAAGACACAGCCACCCCAAAGTTTGGAATGGCTCTGTTTACAAGAACCTCGTTTACAGTACAAGTTCAACATCGCAGAAAGTGAAAAATGGATAAAGAAGTTGTGGTATTCACTTACAAAGCAATATCACTCAGCAATGAAATCTATGTCATCAGGCCCTTAGCAGCACAATGAGTGGATTCAGGTATGATGATTCTAACTGAAATAAGTCACACAGAAAAAGAAACATCATAAGATATCAGTAATACATGGAATGGAAACTTGGCTACACAGGAACTGAATTACAGAACAGAACAGGGCCTCAAATTTAGAAAAACAACTTATGCTTGCTTAAGGGTAAAGGTGAGTTGGGGTGCTGCATAAAACCAGAGATTGAAATGAGCACAGATAAAGTTCCTTAAGCCAAATATGGAATAGACAAGAGCTACTTCTTGCTCAACGAAATGGACTCAACACCGCATATTAAATGCCTAAGAATGTACCTGACTTGTAAGTATCTTAAAACCTATGGATTGCTATGTCTCCGAAAGAGAATCAAGCATGTGTACAGGGGCATAAACGCAGCAGTGATAGGATTGGAGAGGTTCGGTGAGCAAATGAAGACCCTTTGAAGTCATATTGCATGGTACCCATTCCACGGGTTTCAACTACCCAGGTTTAAGGTATTCTTCCTTCAGCTAAAACATGCATGTGGAACCTAGAGTATGATCAACCATGTGATCAGGAGACGTGTTCAAATATGTCTCAGTTTTCCTCCCCTGGTACTCGGGTGCAACATTCCAGACGCTTTACTAACACTCTCCCCACTTGGAGAGTCAGCGCCTTTAACCTCCTGTTTGGCCCAGTTTGCAATTTCTGCGGAAGATGAACAGGAATAGCGAGAACCAATGAGAGGCTAGCTGGAGGTGTCTGGACGGGCAAATTTAACTCTCATTTCCCACCAGGAAGAGGAATTAAACAAAGGCTCAGCATGCCGTACCGGAACCAGATTAGGGCCTGAAGCCATCCTGCGGTGTTGCGGCCAGCTCAAAAGAAAGCGAGTTGAAGAAAGGAGCTCAGGGGCACTGTAATTCACAAACCTGCAGAGTTATAAATGACAGCTATCGTCCAAAAATAGACTGAAGTAAGGCTGCCAAGAGGACTTGAAAGCGGGGCAGAATTGCAGGAAACCGATTTCAGGAGGTAGACTGGAATTGCATTGAAAGCATAGGAAAAGAGGCAGAACGTCCACAATGATGCACTTGGCCAAAAAGGGCGTATGCGTTTTTTCCTGAATATATTCAGGAAAAAACGCATACGCCCTTTCTGGCCAACCAAGCAAGCTTGCAAAGGAAATCTGCACTACAATGAAGTCTCACTTCCCCCCGGTCAAAAGGGCCATCTGAAAAAAGTGTAAAATCCAGAAAGGCAGGACAGGTCATGGAGAACTGGGAGCCTTGTTATGCTGATGGGCGGGATGTAAATTGCCAACAACCATTCGGGAGAAGTGTATGGTGTTTCCTGAAACATCTAAAAAACAAAGCAACAGAACCTAGGGCACTTCCACTTATGGTCCTATAGCTTAGGGAAATTAAAATCAAAAAGACACAGCCACCTCAAAGTTTGGAACGGCTCTGTTTACAAGAACCTCGTTTACAGTACAAGTTCAACATCGCAGAAAGTGAAAAATGGATAAAGAAGTTGTGGTATTTACTTACAAAGCAATATCACTCAGCAATGAAATCTGTGTCATCAGGCCCTTAGCAGCACAATGAGTGGATTCAGGTACGATGATTCTAACTGAAATAAGTCACACAGAAAAAGAAACATCATAAGATATCAGTAATACACGGAATGTAAACTTGGCTACACAGGAACTGAATTACAGAACAGAACAGGGTCTCAAATTTAGAAAACCAACTTATGCTTGCTTAAGGGTAAAGGTGAGTTGGGGTGCTGCATAAAACCAGAGATTGAAATGAGCACAGATAAAGTTCCTTAAGTCAAATATGGAATAGACAAGAGCTACTCCTTGCTCAACAAAATGGACTCAACACCGCATATTAAACGCCTAAGAATGTACCTGACTAGTAAGTATCGGAAAACCTATGGATTGCTATGTCTCCGAAAGAGAATCAAGCATGTGTACAGGGGCATAAACGCAGCAGTGATAGGATTGGAGAGGTTCGGTGAGCAAATGAAGACCCTTTGAAGTCATATTGCATGGTACCGATTACACGGGTCTTAACTTTCCAGGTTTAAGATATTTTTCCTTCAGCTAATACATGCATGTGGAACCCAAGTATGATCAACCATGTGAACGGGAGACGTGTTCAAATATGTCTCAGTTTTCCTCCCCTGGTACTCGGGTGCAACATTCCAGACGCTTTACTAACACTCTCCCCACTTGGAGAGTCAGTCCCTTTAACCTCCTGTTTGGCCCAGTTTGCAATTTCTGCGGAAGATGAACAGGAATAGCGAGAACCAATGAGAGGCTAGCTGGAGGTGTCTGGACGGGCAAATTTAACTCTCATTTCCCACCAGGAAGAGGAAATAACCAAAGGCTCAGCGTGCCGTACCGGAACCAGATTAGGTCCTGAAGCCATCCTGCGGTGTTGCGGCCAGGTCACAAGAAAGCGAGTTGAAGAAAGGAGCTCAGGGGCACTGTAATTCACAAACCTGCAGAGTTATAAATGACAGCTATCGTCCAAAAATAGACTGAAGTAAGGCTGCCAAGAGGACTTGAAAGCGGGGCAGAATTGCAGGAAACCGATTTCAGGAGGTAGACTGGAATTGCATTGAAAGCATAGGAAAAGAGGCAGAACGTCCACAATGATGCACTTGGCCAAAAAGGGCGTATGCGTTTTTTCCTGAATATATTCAGGAAAAAACGCATACGCCCTTTTTGGCCAACCAAGCAAGCTTGCAAAGGAAATCTGCACTACAATGAAGTCTCACTTCCCCCCGGTCAAAAGGGCCATCTGAAAAAAGTGTAAAATCCAGAAAGGCAGGACAGGCCATGGAGAACTGGGAGCCTTGTTATGCTGATGGGCGGGATGTAAATTGCCAACAGACACTCGGGAGAAGTGTATGGCGTTTCCTGAAACATCTAAAAAACAAAGCAACAGAACCTAGGGCACTTCCACTTATGGTCCTATAGCTTAGGGAAATTAAAATCAAAAAGACACAGCCACCCCAAAGTTTGGAATGGCTCTGTTTACAATAACCTCGTTTATAGTACAAGTTCAACATCGCAGAAAGTGAAAAATGGATAAAGAAGTTGTGGTATTTACTTACAAAGCAATATCACTCAGCAATGAAATCTGTGTCATCAGGCCCTTAGCAGCACAATGAGTGGATTCAGGTATGATGATTCTAACTGAAGTAAGTCACACAGAAAAAGAAACATCATAAGATATCAGTAATACACGGAATGTAAACTTGGCTACACAGGAACTGAATTACAGAACAGAACACGGTCTCAAATTTAGAAAACCAACTTATGCTTGCTTAAGGGTAAAGGTGAGTTGGGGTGCTGCATAAAACCAGAGATTGAAATGAGCACAGATTAAGTTCCTTAAGTCAAATATGGAATAGACAAGAGCTACTCCTTGCTCAACGAAATGGACTCAACACCGCATATTAAACGCCTAAGAATGTACCTGACTAGTAAGTATCTTAAAACCTATGGATTGCTATGTCTCCGAAAGAGAATCAAGCATGTGTACAGGGGCATAAACACAGCAGTGATAGGATTGGAGAGGTTCGGTGAGCAAATGAAGACCCTTTGAAGTCATATTGCATGGTACCCATTACACGGGTCTTAACTTTCCAGGTTTAAGATATTCTTCCTTCAGCTAAAACATGCATGTGGAACCCAAGTATGATCAACCATGTGAACGGGAGACGTGTTCAAATATGTCTCAGTTTTCCTCCCCTGGTACTCGGGTGCAACATTCCAGACGCTTTACTAACACTCTCCCCACTTGGAGAGTCAGTCCCTTTAACCTCCTGTTTGGCCCAGTTTGCAATTTCTGCGGAAGATGAACAGGAATAGCGAGAACCAATGAGAGACTAGCTGGAGGTGTCTGGACGGGCAAATTTAACTCTCATTTCCCACCAGGAAGAGAAAATAACCAAAGGCTCAGCGTGCCGTGCCGGAACCAGATTAGGGCCTGAAGCCATCCTGCGGTGTTGCGGCCAGGTCACAAGAAAGCGAGTTGAAGAAAGGAGCTCAGGGGCACTGTAATTCACAAACCTGCAGAGTTATAAATGACAGCTATCGTCCAAAAATAGACTGAAGTAAGGCTGCCAAGAGGACTTGAAAGCGGGGCAGAATTGCAGGAAACCGATTTCAGGAGGTAGACTGGAATTGCATTGAAAGCATAGGAAAAGAGGCAGAACGTCCACAATGATGCACTTGGCCAAAAAGGGCGTATGCGTTTTTTCCTGAATATATTCAGGAAAAAACGCATACGCCCTTTTTGGCCAACCAAGCAAGCTTGCAAAGGAAATCTGCACTACAATGAAGTCTCACTTCCCCCCGGTCAAAAGGGCCATCTGAAAAAAGTGTAAAATCCAGAAAGGCAGGACAGGCCATGGAGAACTGGGAGCCTTGTAATGCTGATGGGCGGGATGTAAATTGCCAACAGACACTCGGGAGAAGTGTATGGTGTTTCCTGAAACATCTAAAAAACAAAGCAACAGAGCCTAGGGCACTGCCACTTATGGTCCTATAGCTTAGGGAAATAAAAATCAAAAAGACACAGCCACCCCAAAGTTTGGGACGCCTCTGTTTACAAGATCCTCGTTTACAGTACAAGTTCAACATCGCAGAATGTGAAAAATGGATAAAGAAGTTGTGGTATTTACTTACAAAGCAATATCACTCAGCAATGAAATCTGTGTCATCAGGCCCTTAGCAGCACAATGAGTGGATTCAGGTATGATGATTCTAACTGAAGTAAGTCACACAGAAAAAGAAACATCATAAGATATCAGTAATACACGGAATGTAAACTTGGCTACACAGGAACTGAATTACAGAACAGAACAGGGTCTCAAATTTAGAAAACCAACTTATGCTTGCTTAAGGGTAAAGGTGAGTTGGGGTGCTGCATAAAACCAGAGATTGAAATGAGCACAGATAAAGTTTCTTAAGTCAAATATGGAATAGACAAGAGCCACTCCTTGCTCAACAAAATGGACTCAACACCGCATATTAAACACCTAAGAATGTACCTGGCTAGTAAGTATCTTAAAACCTATAGATTGCTATGTCTCTGAAAGAGAATCAAGCATGTGTACAGGGGCATAAACGCAGCAGTGATAGGATTGGAGAGGTTCGGTGAGCAAATGAAGACCCTTTGAAGTCATATTGCATGGTACCCATTACACGGGTCTTAACTCTCCAGGTTTAAGGTATTCTTCCTTCAGCTAAAACATGCATGTGGAACCCAAGTATGATCAACCATGTGAACGGGAGACGTGTTCAAATATGTCTCAGTTTTCCTCCCCTGGCACTCGGGTGCAACATTCCAGACGCTTTACTAACACTCTCCCCACTTGGAGAGTCAGTCCCTTTAACCTCCTGTTTGGCCCAGTTTGCAATTTCTGCGGAAGATGAACAGGAATAGCGAGAACCAATGAGAGGCTAGCTGGAGGTGTCTGGACGGGCAAATTTAACTCTCATTTCCCACCAGGAAGAGGAATTAACCAAAGGCTCAGCATGCCGGGCCGGAACCAGATTAGGGCCTGAAGCCATCCTGCGGTGTTGCGGCCAGGTCTCAAGAAAGCGAGTTGAAGAAAGGAGCTCAGGGGCACTGTAATTCACAAACCTGCAGAGTTATAAATGACAGCTATCGTCCAAAAATAGACTGAAGTAAGGCTGCCAAGAGGACTTGAAAGCGGGGCAGAATTGCAGGAAACCGATTTCAGGAGGTAGACTGGAATTGCATTGAAAGCATAGGAAAAGAGGCAGAACGTCCACAATGATGCACTTGGCCAAAAAGGGCGTATGCGTTTTTTCCTGAATATATTCAGGAAAAAACGCATACGCCCTTTTTGGCCAACCAAGCAAGCTTGCAAAGGAAATCTGCACTACAATGAAGTCTCACTTCCCCCCGGTCAAAAGGGCCATCTGAAAAAAGTGTAAAATCCAGAAAGGCAGGACAGGCCATGGAGAACTGGGAGCCTTGTTATGCTGATGGGCGGGATGTAAATTGCCAACAGACACTCGGGAATAGTGTATGGTGTTTCCTGAAACATCTAAAAAACAAAGCAACAGAGCCTAGGGCACTGCCACTTATGGTCCTATAGCTTAGGGAAATTAAAATCAAAAAGACACAGCCACCCCAAAGTTTGGGACGCCTCTGTTTACAAGAACCTCGTTTACAGTACTAGTTCAACATCGCAGAAAGTGAAAAATGGATAAAGAAGTTGTGGTATTTACTTACAAAGCAATATCACTCAGCAATGAAATCTATGTCATCAGGCCCTTAGCATCACAATGAGTGGATTCAGGTATGATGATTCTAACTGAAATAAGTCACACAGAAAAAGAAACATCATAAGATATCAGTAATACACGGAATGTAAACTTGGCTACACAGGAACTGAATTACAGAACAGAACAGGGTCTCAAATTTAGAAAACCAACTTATGCTTGCTTAAGGGTAAAGGTGAGTTGGGGTGCTGCATGAAACCAGAGATTGAAATGAGCATAGATAAAGTTCCTTAAGTCAAATATGGAATAGAGAAGAGCTACTCCTTGCTCAACGAAATGGACTCAACACCGCATATTAAACGCCTAAGAATGTACCTGACTAGTAAGTATCCTAAAACCTATGGATTGTTATGTCTCCAAAAGAGAATCAAGCATGTGTACAGGGGCATAAACGCAGCAGTGATAGGATTGGAGAGGTTCGGTGAGCAAATGAAGACCCTTTGAAGTCATATTGCATGGTACCCATTACACGGGTCTCAACTCTCCAGGTTTAAGGTATTCTTCCTTCAGCTAAAACATGCATGTGGAACCCAAGTATGATCAACCATGTGAACGGGAGACATGTTCAAATATGTCTCAGTTATCCTCCCCTGGTACTCGGGTGCAACATTCCAGACGCTTTACTAACACTCTCCCCACTTGGAGAGTCAGCGCCTTTAACCTCCTGTTTGGCCCAGTTTGCAATTTCTGTGGAAGATGAACAGGAATAGCGAGAACCAATGAGAGGCTAGCTGGAGGTGTCTGGACGGGCAAATTTAACTCTCATTTCCCACCAGGAAGAGGAAATAACCAAAGGCTCAGTGTGCCGTACCGGAACCAGATTAGGGCCTGAAGCCATCCTGCGGTGTTGCAGCCAGCTCAAAAGAAAGCGAGTTGAAGAAAGGAGCTCAGGGGCACTGTAATTCACAAACCTGCAGAGTTATAAATGACAGCTATCATCCAAAAATAGACTGAAGTAAGGCTGCCAAGAGGACTTGAAAGCGGGGCAGAATTGCAGGAAACCGATTTCAGGAGGTAGACTGGAATTGCATTGAAAGCATAGGAAAAGAGGCAGAACGTCCACAATGATGCACTTGGCCAAAAAGGGCGTATGCGTTTTTTCCTGAATATATTCAGGAAAAAACGCATACGCCCTTTTTGGCCAACCAAGCAAGCTTGCAAAGGAAATCTGCACTACAATGAAGTCTCACTTCCCCCCGGTCAAAAGGGCCATCTGAAAAAAGTGTAAAATCCAGAAAGGCAGGACAGGCCATGGAGAACTGGGAGCCTTGTTATGCTGATGGGCGGGATGTAAATTGCCAACAACCATTCGGGAGAAGTGTATGGTGTTTCCTGAAACATCTAAAAAACAAAGCAACAGAGCCTAGGGCACTTCCACTTATTGTCCTATAGCTTAGGGAAATTAAAATCAAAAAGACACAGCCACCCCAAAGTTTGGGACGCCTCCGTTTACAAGAACCTCGTTTACCGTACAAGTTCAATATCACAGAAAGTGAAAAATGGATAAAGAACTTGTGGTACTTACGTACAATGCAGTATCACTCAGCAATGAAATCTATGTCATCAGGCCCGTAGCAGCATAATGAGTGGATTCAGGTACGATGATTCTAACTGAAATAAGTCACACAGAAAAAGAAACATCATAAGATATCACTAATACACGGAATGTAAGCTTGGCTACACAGGAACTGCATTCCAAAACAGAACAGGGTCTCAAATTTAGAAAACCAACTTATGCTTGCTTAAGGGTAAAGGTGAGTTGGGGTGCTGCATAAAACCAGAGATTGAAATGAGCACAGATAAAGTTCCTTAAGCCAAATATGGAATAGACAAGAGCTAATCCTTGCTCAACGAAATGGACTCAACACCCCATATTAAACGCCTAAGAATGTACCTGACTAGTAAGTATCTTAAAACCTATGGATTGCTATGTCTCCATAAGAGAATCAAGCGTGTGTACAGGGGCATAAACGCAGCAGTGATAGGATTGGAGAGGTTCGGTGAGCAAATGAAGACCCTTTGAAGTCATATTGCATGGTACCCATTCCACGGGTTTCAACTACCCAGGTTTAAGGTATTCTTCCTTCAGCTAAAACATGCATATGGTACCTAGAGTATGATCAACCATGTGATCGGGAGACGTGTTCAAATATGTCTCAGTTTTACTCCCCTGGTACTCGGGTGCAACATTCCAGATGCTTTACTAACACTCTCCCCACTTGGAGAGTCAGTCCCTTTAACCTCCTGTTTGGCCCAGTTTGCAATTTCTGCGGAAGATGAACAGGAATAGCGAGAACCAATGAGAGGCTAGCTGGAGGTGTCTGGACGGGCAAATTTAACTCTCATTTCCCACCAGGAAGAGGAATTAACCAAAGGCTCAGCGTGCCGTGCCGGAACCAGATTAGGGCCTGAAGCCATCCTGTGGTGTTGCGGCCAGCTCACAACAAAGCGAGTTGAAGAAAGGAGCTCAGGGGCACTGTAATTCACAAACCTGCAGAGTTATAAATGACAGCTATCGTCCAAAAATAGACTGAAGTAAGGCTGCCAAGAGGACTTGAAAGTGGGGCAGAATTGCAGGAAACCGATTTCAGGAGGTAGACTGGAATTGCATTGAAAGCATAGGAAAAGAGGCAGAACGTCCACAATGATGCACTTGGCCAAAAAGGGCGTATGCGTTTTTTCCTGAATATATTCAGGAAAAAACGCATACGCCCTTTTTGGCCAACCAAGCAAGCTTGCAAAGGAAATCTGCACTACAATGAAGTCTCACTTCCCCCCGGTCAAAAGGGCCATCTGAATAAAGTGTAAAATCCAGAAAGGCAGGACAGGCCATGGAGAACTGGGAGCCTTGTTATGCTGATGGGCGGGATGTAAATTGCCAACAGACACTCGGGAGAAGTGTATGGTGTTTCCTGAAACATCTAAAAAACAAAGCAACAGAGCCTAGGGCACTGCCACTTATGGTCCTATAGCTTAGGGAAATTAAAATCAAAAAGACACAGCCACCCCAAAGTTTGGGACGCCTCTGTTTACAAGAACCTCGTTTACAGTACAAGTTCAACATCGCAGAAAGTGAAAAATGGATAAAGAAGTTGTGGTATTTACTTACAAAGCAATATCACTCAGCAATGAAATCTATGTCATCAGGCCCTTAGCATCACAATGAGTGGATTCAGGTATGATGATTCTAACTGAAATAAGTCACACAGAAAAAGAAACATCATAAGATATCAGTAATACATGGAATGTAAACTTGGCTACACAGGAACTGAATTACAGAACAGAACAGGGTCTCAAATTTAGAAAACCAACTTATGCTTGCTTAAGGGTAAAGGTGAGTTGGGGTGCTGCATAAAACCAGAGATTGAAATGAGCACAGATAAAGTTCCTTAAGTCAAATATGGAATAGACAAGAGCTACTCCTTGCTCAACGAAATGGACTCAACACCGCATATTAAACGCCTAAGAATGTACCTGACTAGTAAGTATCGTAAAACCTATGGATTGCTATGTCTCCAAAAGAGAATCAAGCATGTGTACAGGGGCATAAACGCAGCAGTGATAGGATTGGAGAGGTTCGGTGAGCAAATGAAGACCCTTTGAAGTCATATTGCATGGTACCCATTACACGGGTCTCAACTCTCCAGGTTTAAGGTATTCTTCCTTCAGCTAAAACATGCATGTGGAACCCAAGTATGATCAACCATGTGAACGGGAGACGTGTTCAAATATGTCTCAGTTTTCCTCCCCTGGTACTCGGGTGCAACATTCCAGACGCTTTACTAACACTCTCCCCACTTGGAGAGTCAGCGCCTTTAACCTCCTGTTTGGCCCAGTTTGCAATTTCTGCGGAAGATGAACAGGAATAGCGAGAACCAATGAGAGGCTAGCTGGAGGTGTCTGGACGGGCAAATTTAACTCTCATTTCCCACCAGGAAGAGGAAATAACCAAAGGCTCAGCGTGCCGGTCTGGAACCAGATTAGGGCCTGAAGCCATCCTGCGGTGTTGCGGCTAGGTCACAAGAAAGCGAGTTGAAGAAAGGAGCTCAGGGGCACTGTAATTCACAAACCTGCAGAGTTATAAATGACAGCTATCGTCCAAAAATAGACTGAAGTAAGGCTGCCAAGAGGACTTGAAAGCGGGGCAGAATTGCAGGAAACCGATTTCAGGAGGTAGACTGGAATTGCATTGAAAGCATAGGAAAAGAGGCAGAACGTCCACAATGATGCACTTGGCCAAGAAGGGCGTATGCGTTTTTTCCTGAATATATTCAGGAAAAAACGCATACGCCCTTTTTGGCCAACCAAGCAAGCTTGCAAAGGAAATCTGCACTACAATGAAGTCTCACTTCCCCCCGGTCAAAAGGGCCATCTGAAAAAAGTGTAAAATCCAGAAAGGCAACAGGCCATTGAGAACTGGGAGCCTTGTTATGCTGATGGGCGGGATGTAAATTGCCAAGAGACACTTGGGAGAAGTGTATGGTGTTTCCTGAAACATCTAAAAAACAAAGCAACAGAGCCTAGGGCACTTCCACTTATGGTTCTATAGCTTAGGGAAATTAAAATCAAAAAGACACAGCCACCCCAAAGTTTGGGACGCCTCTGTTTACAAGAACCTCGTTTACAGTACAAGTTCAACATCGCAGAAAGTGAAAAATGGATAAAGAAGTTGTGGTATTTACTTACAAAGCAATATCACTCAGCAATGAAATCTATGTCATCAGGCCCTTAGCAGCACAATGAGTGGATTCAGGTATGATGATTCTAACTGAAATAAGTCACACAGAAAAAGAAACATCATAAGATATCAGTAATACACGGAATGGAAACTTGGCTACACAGGAACTGAATTACAGAACAGAACAGGGTCTCAAATTTAGAAAAACAACTTATGCTTGCTTAAGGGTAAAGGTGAGTTGGGGTGCTGCATAAAACCAGAGATTGAAATGAGCACAGATAAAGTTCCTTAAGCCAAATATGGAATACACAAGAGCTACTCCTTGCTCAACGAAATGGACTCAACACCGCATATTAAACGCCTAAGAATGTACCTGACTTGTAAGTATCTTAAAACCTATGGATTGCTATGTCTCCGAAAGAGAATCAAGCATGTGTACAGGGGCATAAACGCAGCAGTGATAGGATTGGAGAGGTTCGGTGAGCAAATGAAGACCCTTTGAAGTCATATTGCATGGTACCCATTCCACGGGTTTCAACTACCCAGGTTTAAGGTATTCTTCCTTCAGCTAAAACATGCATATGGAACCTAGAGTATGATCAACCATGTGATCGGGAGACGTGTTCAAATATGTCTCAGTTTTCCTCCCCTGGTACTCGGGTGCAACATTCCAGACGCTTTACTAACACTCTCCCCACTTGGAGAGTCAGCGCCTTTAACCTCCTGTTTGGCCCAGTTTGCAATTTCTGTGGAAGATGAACAGGAATAGCGAGAACCAATGAGAGGCTAGCTGGAGGTGTCTGGACGGGCAAATTTAACTCTCATTTCCCACCAGGAAGAGGAAATAACCAAAGGCTCAGCGTGCCGTAGCGGAACCAGTTTAGGGCCTGAAGCCACCCTGCGGTGTTGCGGCCAGCTCAAAAGAAAGCGAGTTGAAGAAAGGAGCTCAGGGGCACTGTAATTCACAAACCTGCAGAGTTATAAATGACAGCTATCGTCCAAAAATAGACTGAAGTAAGGCTGCCAAGAGGACTTGAAAGCGGGGCAGAATTGCAGGAAACCAATTTCAGGAGGTAGACTGGAATTGCATTGAAAGCATAGGAAAAGAGGCAGAACGTCCACAATGATGCACTTGGCCAAAAAGGGCGTATGCGTTTTTTCCTGAATATATTCAGGAAAAAACGCATACGCCCTTTTTGGCCAACCAAGCAAGCTTGCAAAGGAAATCTGCACTACAATGAAGTCTCACTTCCCCCCGGTCAAAAGGGCCATCTGAAAAAAGTGTAAAATCCAGAAAGGCAGGACAGGCCATGGAGAACTGGGAGCCTTGTTATGCTGATGGGCGGGATGTAAATTGCCAACAACCACTCGGGAGAAGTGTATGGTGTTTCCTGAAACATCTAAAAAACAAAGCAACAGAACCTAGGGCACTTCCACTTATGGTCCTATAGCTTAGGGAAATTAAAATCAAAAAGACACAGCCACCCCAAAGTTTGGAACGGCTCTGTTAACAAGAACCTCGTTTACAGTACAAGTTCAACATCGCAGAAAGTGAAAAATGGATAAAGAAGTTGTGGTATTTACTTACAAAGCAATATCACTCAGCAATGAAATCTGTGTCATCAGGCCCTTAGCAGCACAATGAGTGGATTCAGGTATGATGATTCTAACTGAAGTAAGTCACACAGAAAAAGAAACATCATAAGATATCAGTAATACACGGAATGTAAACTTGGCTACACAGGAACTGAATTACAGAACAGAACAGGGTCTCAAATTTAGAAAACCAACTTATGCTTGCTTAAGGGGAAAGGTGAGTTGGGGTGCTGCATAAAATCAGAGATTGAAATGAGCACAGATAAAGTTCCTTAAGTCAAATATGGAATAGACAAGAGCTACTCCTTGCTCAACGAAATGGACTCAACACCGCATATTAAACGCCTAAAAATGTACCTGACTAGTAAGTATCTTAAAACCTATGGATTGCTAAGTCTCCGAAAGAGAATCAAGCATGTGTACAGGGGCATAAACGCAGCAGTGATAGGATTGGAGAGGTTCGGTGAGCAAATGAAGACCCTTTGAAGTCATATTGCATGGTACCCATTACACGGGTCTTAACTCTCCAGGTTTAAGGTATTCTTCCTTCAGCTAAAACATGCATGTGGAACCCAAGTATGATCAACCATGTGAACGGGAGACGTGTTCAAATATGTCTCAGTTATCCTCCCCTGGTACTCGGGTGCAACATTCCAGACGCTTTACTAACACTCTCCCCACTTGGAGAGTCAGCGCCTTTAACCTCCTGTTTGGCCCAGTTTGCAATTTCTGCGGAAGATGAACAGGAATAGCGAGAACCAATGAGAGACTACCTGGAGGTGTCTGGACGGGCAAATTTAACTCTCATTTCCCACCAAGAAGAGGAAATAACCAAAGGCTCAGCGTGCCGTGCCGGAACCAGATTAGGGCCTGAAGCCATCCTGCGGTGTTGCGGCCAGGTCACAAGAAAGCAAGTTGAAGAAAGGAGCTCAGGGGCACTGTAATTCACAAACCTGCAGAGTTATAAATGACAGCTATCGTCCAAAAATAGACTGAAGTAAGGCTGCCAAGAGGACTTGAAAGCGGGGCAGAATTGCAGGAAACCGATTTCAGGAGGTAGACTGGAATTGCATTGAAAGCATAGGAAAAGAGGCAGAACGTCCACAATGATGCACTTGGCCAAAAAGGGCGTATGCGTTTTTTCCTGAATATATTCAGGAAAAAACGCATACGCCCTTTTTGGCCAACCAAGCAAGCTTGCAAAGGAAATCTGCACTACAATGAAGTCTCACTTCCCCCCGGTCAAAAGGGCCATCTGAATAAAGTGTAAAATCCAGAAAGGCAGGACAGGCCATGGAGAACTGGGAGCCTTGTTATGCTGATGGGCGGGATGTAAATTGCCAACAGACACTCGGGAGAAGTGTATGGTGTTTCCTGAAACATCTAAAAAACAAAGCAACAGAGCCTAGGGCACTGCCACTTATGGTCCTATAGCTTAGGGAAATTAAAATCAAAAAGACACAGCCACCCCAAAGTTTGGGACGCCTCTGTTTACAAGAACCTCGTTTACAGTACAAGTTCAACATCGCAGAAAGTGAAAAATGGATAAAGAAGTTGTGGTATTTACTTACAAAGCAATATCACTCAGCAATGAAATCTATGTCATCAGGCCCTTAGCATCACAATGAGTGGATTCAGGTATGATGATTCTAACTGAAATAAGTCACACAGAAAAAGAAACATCATAAGATATCAGTAATACATGGAATGTAAACTTGGCTACACAGGAACTGAATTACAGAACAGAACAGGGTCTCAAATTTAGAAAACCAACTTATGCTTGCTTAAGGGTAAAGGTGAGTTGGGGTGCTGCATAAAACCAGAGATTGAAATGAGCACAGATAAAGTTCCTTAAGTCAAATATGGAATAGACAAGAGCTACTCCTTGCTCAACGAAATGGACTCCACACCGCATATTAAACGCCTAAGAATGTACCTGACTAGTAAGTATCGTAAAACCTATGGATTGCTATGTCTCCGAAAGAGAATCAAGCATGTGTACAGGGGCATAAACGCAGCAGTGATAGGATTGGAGAGGTTCGGTGAGCAAATGAAGACACTTTGAAGTCATATTGCATGGTACCCATTACACGGGTCTCAACTCTCCAGGTTTAAGGTATTCTTCCTTCAGCTAAAACATGCATGTGGAACCCAAGTATGATCAACCATGTGAACGGGAGACGTGTTCAAATATGTCTCAGTTTTCCTCCCCTGGTACTCGGGTGCAACATTCCAGACGCTTTACTAACACTCTCCCCACTTGGAGAGTCAGCGCCTTTAACCTCCTGTTTGGCCCAGTTTGCAATTTCTGCGGAAGATGAACAGGAATAGCGAGAACCAATGAGAGGCTAGCTGGAGGTGTCTGGACGGGCAAATTTAACTCTCATTTCCCACCAGGAAGAGGAATTAACCAAAGGCTCAGCGTGCCGGTCTGGAACCAGATTAGGGCCTGAAGCCATCCTGCGGTGTTGCGGCTAGGTCACAAGAAAGCGAGTTGAAGAAAGGAGCTCAGGGGCACTGTAATTCACAAACCTGCAGAGTTATAAATGACAGCTATCGTCCAAAAATAGACTGAAGTAAGGCTGCCAAGAGGACATGAAAGCGGGGCAGAATTGCAGGAAACCGATTTCAGGAGGTAGACTGGAATTGCATTGAAAGCATAGGAAAAGAGGCAGAACGTCCACAATGATGCACTTGGCCAAGAAGGGCGTATGCGTTTTTTCCTGAATATATTCAGGAAAAAACGCATACGCCCTTTTTGGCCAACCAAGCAAGCTTGCAAATGAAATCTGCACTACAATGAAGTCTCACTTCCCCCCGGTCAAAAGGGCCATCTGAAAAAAGTGTAAAATCCAGAAAGGCAACAGGCCATTGAGAACTGGGAGCCTTGTTATGCTGATGGGCGGGATGTAAATTGCCAACAGACACTCGGGAGAAGTGTATGGTGTTTCCTGAAACATCTAAAAAACAAAGCAACAGAGCCTAGGGCACTTCCACTTATGGTTCTATAGCTTAGGGAAATTAAAATCAAAAAGACACAGCCACCCCAAAGTTTGGGACGCCTCTGTTTACAAGAACCTCGTTTACAGTACAAGTTCAACATCGCAGAAAGTGAAAAATGGATAAAGAAGTTGTGGTATTTACTTACAAAGCAATATCACTCAGCAATGAAATCTATGTCATCAGGCCCTTAGCAGCACAATGAGTGGATTCAGGTATGATGATTCTAACTGAAATAAGTCACACAGAAAAAGAAACATCATAAGATATCAGTAATACACGGAATGGAAACTTGGCAACACAGGAACTGAATTACAGAACAGAACAGGGTCTCAAATTTAGAAAAACAACTTATGCTTGCTTAAGGGTAAAGGTGAGTTGGGGTGCTGCATAAAACCAGAGATTGAAATGAGCACAGATAAAGTTCCTTAAGCCAAATATGGAATAGACAAGAGCTACTCCTTGCTCAACGAAATGGACTCAACACCGCATATTAAACGCCTAAGAATGTACCTGACTTGTAAGTATCTTAAAACCTATGGATTGCTATGTCTCCGAAAGAGAATCAAGCATGTGTACAGGGGCATAAACGCAGCAGTGATAGGATTGGAGAGGTTCGGTGAGCAAATGAAGACCCTTTGAAGTCATATTGCATGGTACCCATTCCACGGGTTTCAACTACCCAGGTTTAAGGTATTCTTCCTTCAGCTAAAACATGCATGTGGAACCTAGAGTATGATCAACCATGTGATCGGGAGACGTGTTCAAATATGTCTCAGTTTTCCTCCCCTGGTACTCGGGTGCAACATTCCAGACGCTTTACTAACACTCTCCCCACTTGGAGAGTCAGCGCCTTTAACCTCCTGTTTGGCCCAGTTTGCAATTTCTGCGGAAGATGAACAGGAATAGCGAGAACCAATGAGAGGCTAGCTGGAGGTGTCTGGACGGGCAAATTTAACTCTCATTTCCCACCAGGAAGAGGAAATAACCAAAGGCTCAGCGTGCCGTACCGGAACCAGTTTAGGGCCTGAAGCCACCATGCGGTGTTGCGGCCAGCTCAAAAGAAAGCGAGTTGAAGAAAGGAGCTCAGGGGCACTGTAATTCACAAACCTGCAGAGTTATAAATGACAGCTATCGTCCAAAAATAGACTGAAGTAAGGCTGCCAAGAGGACTTGAAAGCGGGGCAGAATTGCAGGAAACCAATTTCAGGAGGTAGACTGGAATTGCATTGAAAGCATAGGAAAAGAGGCAGAACGTCCACAATGATGCACTTGGCCAAAAAGGGCGTATGCGTTTTTTCCTGAATATATTCAGGAAAAAACGCATACGCCCTTTTTGGCCAACCAAGCAAGCTTGCAAAGGAAATCTGCACTACAATGAAGTCTCACTTCCCCCCGGTCAAAAGGGCCATCTGAAAAAAGTGTAAAATCCAGAAAGGCAGGACAGGCCATGGAGAACTGGGAGCCTTGTTATGCTGATGGGCGGGATGTAAATTGCCAACAACCACTCGGGAGAAGTGTATGGTGTTTCCTGAAACATCTAAAAAACAAAGCAACAGAACCTAGGGCACTTCCACTTATGGTCCTATAGCTTAGGGAAATTAAAATCAAAAAGACACAGCCACCCCAAAGTTTGGAACGGCTCTGTTAACAAGAACCTCGTTTACAGTACAAGTTCAACATCGCAGAAAGTGAAAAATGGATAAAGAAGTTGTGGTATTTACTTACAAAGCAATATCACTCAGCAATGAAATCTGTGTCATCAGGCCCTTAGCAGCACAATGAGTGGATTCAGGTATGATGATTCTAACTGAAGTAAGTCACACAGAAAAAGAAACATCATAAGATATCAGTAATACACGGAATGTAAACTTGGCTACACAGGAACTGAATTACAGAACAGAACAGGGTCTCAAATTTAGAAAACCAACTTATGCTTGCTTAAGGGGAAAGGTGAGTTGGGGTGCTGCATAAAATCAGAGATTGAAATGAGCACAGATAAAGTTCCTTAAGTCAAATATGGAATAGACAAGAGCTACTCCTTGCTCAACGAAATGGACTCAACACCGCATATTAAACGCCTAAAAATGTACCTGACTAGTAAGTATCTTAAAACCTATGGATTGCTAAGTCTCCGAAAGAGAATCAAGCATGTGTACAGGGGCATAAACGCAGCAGTGATAGGATTGGAGAGGTTCGGTGAGCAAATGAAGACCCTTTGAAGTCATATTGCATGGTACCCATTACACGGGTCTTAACTCTCCAGGTTTAAGGTATTCTTCCTTCAGCTAAAACATGCATGTGGAACCCAAGTATGATCAACCATGTGAACGGGAGACGTGTTCAAATATGTCTCAGTTATCCTCCCCTGGTACTCGGGTGCAACATTCCAGACGCTTTACTAACACTCTCCCCACTTGGAGAGTCAGCGCCTTTAACCTCCTGTTTGGCCCAGTTTGCAATTTCTGCGGAAGATGAACAGGAATAGCGAGAACCAATGAGAGACTACCTGGAGGTGTCTGGACGGGCAAATTTAACTCTCATTTCCCACCAAGAAGAGGAAATAACCAAAGGCTCAGCGTGCCGTGCCGGAACCAGATTAGGGCCTGAAGCCATCCTGCGGTGTTGCGGCCAGGTCACAAGAAAGCAAGTTGAAGAAAGGAGCTCAGGGGCACTGTAATTCACAAACCTGCAGAGTTATAAATGACAGCTATCGTCCAAAAATAGACTGAAGTAAGGCTGCCAAGAGGACTTGAAAGCGGGGCAGAATTGCAGGAAACCGATTTCAGGAGGTAGACTGGAATTGCATTGAAAGCATAGGAAAAGAGGCAGAACGTCCACAATGATGCACTTGGCCAAAAAGGGCATATGCGTTTTTTCCTGAATATATTCAGGAAAAAACGCATATGCCCTTTTTGGCCAACCAAGCAAGCTTGCAAAGGAAATCTGCACTACAATGAAGTCTCACTTCCCCCCAGTCAAAAGGGCCATCTGAAAAAAGTGTAAAATCCAGAAAGGCAGGACAGGCCATGGAGAACTGGGAGCCTTGTTATGCTGATGGGCGGGATGTAAATTGCCAACAGACACTCGGGAGAAGTGTATGGTGTTTCCTGAAACATCTAAAAAACAAAGCAACAGAGCCTAGGGCACTGCCACTTATGGTCCTATAGCTTAGGGAAATTAAAATCAAAAAGACACAGCCACCCCAAAGTTTGGGACGCCTCTGTTTACAAGAACCTCGTTTACAGTACAAGTTCAACATCGCAGAAAGTGAAAAATGGATAAAGAAGTTGTGGTATTTACTTACAAAGCAATATCACTCAGCAATGAAATCTATGTCATCAGGCCCTTAGCATCACAATGAGTGGATTCAGGTATGATGATTCTAACTGAAATAAGTCACACAGAAAAAGAAACATCATAAGATATCAGTAATACACGGAATGTAAACTTGGCTACACAGGAACTGAATTACAGAACAGAACAGGGTCTCAAATTTAGAAAACCAACTTATGCTTGCTTAAGGGTAAAGGTGAGTTGGGGTGCTGCATAAAACCAGAGATTGAAATGAGCACAGATAAAGTTCCTTAAGTCAAATATGGAATAGACAAGAGCTACTCCTTGCTCAACGAAATGGACTCAACACCGCATATTAAACGCCTAAGAATGTACCTGACTAGTAAGTATCGTAAAACCTATGGATTGCTATGTCTCCGAAAGAGAATCAAGCATGTGTACAGGGGCATAAACGCAGCAGTGATAGGATTGGAGAGGTTCGGTGAGCAAATGAAGACCCTTTGAAGTCATATTGCATGGTACCCATTACACGGGTCTCAACTCTCCAGGTTTAAGGTATTCTTCCTTCAGCTAAAACATGCATGTGGAACCCAAGTATGATCAACCATGTGAACGGGAGACGTGTTCAAATATGTCTCAGTTTTCCTCCCCTGGTACTCGGGTGCAACATTCCAGACGCTTTACTAACACTCTCCCCACTTGGAGAGTCAGCGCCTTTAACCTCCTGTTTGGCCCAGTTTGCAATTTCTGCGGAAGATGAACAGGAATAGCGAGAACCAATGAGAGGCTAGCTGGAGGTGTCTGGACGGGCAAATTTAACTCTCATTTCCCACCAGGAAGAGGAATTAACCAAAGGCTCAGCGTGCCGGGCCGGAACCAGATTAGGGCCTGAAGCCATCCTGCGGTGTTGCGGCCAGGTCACAAGAAAGCGAGTTGAAGAAAGGAGCTCAGGGGCACTGTAATTCACAAACCTGCAGAGTTATAAATGACAGCTATCGTCCAAAAATAGACTGAAGTAAGGCTGCCAAGAGGACTTGAAAGCGGGGCAGAATTGCAGGAAACCGATTTCAGGAGGTAGACTGGAATTGCATTGAAAGCATAGGAAAAGAGGCAGAACGTCCACAATGATGCACTTGGCCAAAAAGGGCGTATGCGTTTTTTCCTGAATATATTCAGGAAAAAACGCATACGCCCTTTTTGGCCAACCAAGCAAGCTTGCAAAGGAAATCTGCACTACAATGAAGTCTCACTTCCCCCCGGTCAAAAGGGCCATCTGAAAAAAGTGTAAAATCCAGAAAGGCAGGACAGGCCATGGACAACTGGGAGCCTTGTTATGCTGATGGGCGGGATGTAAATTGCCAACAACCACTCGGGAGAAGTGTATGGTGTTTCCTGAAACATCTAAAAAACAAAGCAACAGAGCCTAGGGCACTGCCACTTATGGTCCTATAGCTTAGGGAAATTAAAATCAAAAAGACACAGCCACCCCAAAGTTTGGGACGCCTCTGTTTACAAGACCCTCGTTTACAGTACAAGTTCAACATCGCAGAAAGTGAAAAATGGATAAAGAAGTTGTGGTATTTACTTACAAAGCAATATCACTCAGCAATGAAATCTGTGTCATCAGGCCCTTAGCAGCACAATGAGTGGATTCAGGTATGATGATTCTAACTGAAGTAAGTCACACAGAAAAAGAAACATCATAAGATATCAGTAATACACGGAATGTAAACTTGGCTACAAAGGAACTGAATTACAGAACAGAACAGGGTCTCAAATTTAGAAAACCAACTTATGCTTGCTTAAGGGTAAAGGTGAGTTGGGGTGCTGCATAAAACCAGAGATTGAAATGAGCACAGATAAAGTTCCTTAAGTCAAATATGGAATAGACAAGAGCTACTCCTTGCTCAACGAAATGGACTCAACACCGCATATTAACCGCCTAAGAATGTACCTGACTAGTAAGTATCGTAAAACCTATGGATTGCTATGTCTCCAAAAGAGAATCAAGCATGTGTACAGGGGCATAAACGCAGCAGTGATAGGATTGGAGAGGTTCGGTGAGCAAATGAAGACCCTTTGAAGTCATATTGCATGGTACCCATTACACGGGTCTCAACTCTCCAGGTTTAAGGTATTCTTCCTTCAGCTAAAACATGCATGTGGAACCCAAGTATGATCAACCATGTGAACGGGAGACGTGTTCAAATATGTCTCAGTTATCCTCCCCTGGTACTCGGGTGCAA
Source organism: Delphinus delphis (assembly GCF_949987515.2). Classification (NCBI taxonomy): domain Eukaryota; kingdom Metazoa; phylum Chordata; class Mammalia; order Artiodactyla; family Delphinidae; genus Delphinus; species Delphinus delphis. Next base: position 184,816,517 of record NC_082683.1, on the reverse strand, counting down.
CATTCCAGACGCTTTACTAACACTCTCCCCACTTGGAGAGTCAGCGCCTTTAACCTCCTGTTTGGCCCAGTTTGCAATTTCTGCGGAAGATGAACAGGAATAGCGAGAACCAATGAGAGGCTAGCTGGAGGTGTCTGGACGGGCAAATTTAACTCTCATTTCCCACCAGGAAGAGGAAATAACCAAAGGCTCAGCGTGCCGTGCCGGAACCAGATTAGGGCCTGAAGCCATCCTGCGGTGTTGCGGCCAGGTCACAAGAAAGCAAGTTGAAGAAAGGAGCTCAGGGGCACTGTAATTCACAAACCTGCAGAGTTATAAATGACAGCTATCGTCCAAAAATAGACTGAAGTAAGGCTGCCAAGAGGACTTGAAAGCGGGGCAGAATTGCAGGAAACCGATTTCAGGAGGTAGACTGGAATTGCATTGAAAGCATAGGAAAAGAGGCAGAACGTCCACAATGATGCACTTGGCCAAAAAGGGCATATGCGTTTTTTCCTGAATATATTCAGGAAAAAACGCATATGCCCTTTTTGGCCAACCAAGCAAGCTTGCAAAGGAAATCTGCACTACAATGAAGTCTCACTTCCCCCCAGTCAAAAGGGCCATCTGAAAAAAGTGTAAAATCCAGAAAGGCAGGACAGGCCATGGAGAACTGGGAGCCTTGTTATGCTGATGGGCGGGATGTAAATTGCCAACAGACACTCGGGAGAAGTGTATGGTGTTTCCTGAAACATCTAAAAAACAAAGCAACAGAGCCTAGGGCACTGCCACTTATGGTCCTATAGATTAGGGAAATTAAAATCAAAAAGACACAGCCACCCCAAAGTTTGGGACGCCTCTGTTTACAAGAACCTCGTTTACAGTACAAGCTCAACATCGCAGAAAGTGAAAAATGGATAAAGAAGTTGTGGTATTTACTTACAAAGCAATATCACTCAGCAATGAAATCTATGTCATCAGGCCCTTAGCATCACAATGAGTGGATTCAGGTATGATGATTCTAACTGAAATAAGTCACACAGAAAAAGAAACATCATAAGATATCAGTAATACACGGAATGTAAACTTGGCTACACAGGAACTGAATTACAGAACAGAACAGGGTCTCAAATTTAGAAAACCAACTTATGCTTGCTTAAGGGTAAAGGTGAGTTGGGGTGCTGCATAAAACCAGAGATTGAAATGAGCACAGATAAAGTTCCTTAAGTCAAATATGGAATAGACAAGAGCTACTCCTTGCTCAACGAAATGGACTCAACACCGCATATTAAACGCCTAAGAATGTACCTGACTAGTAAGTATCGTAAAACCTATGGATTGCTATGTCTCCGAAAGAGAATCAAGCATGTGTACAGGGGCATAAACGCAGCAGTGATAGGATTGGAGAGGTTCGGTGAGCAAATGAAGACCCTTTGAAGTCATATTGCATGGTACCCATTACACGGGTCTCAACTCTCCAGGTTTAAGGTATTCTTCCTTCAGCTAAAACATGCATGTGGAACCCAAGTATGATCAACCATGTGAACGGGAGACGTGTTCAAATATGTCTCAGTTTTCCTCCCCTGGTACTCGGGTGCAACATTCCAGACGCTTTACTAACACTCTCCCCACTTGGAGAGTCAGCGCCTTTAACCTCCTGTTTGGCCCAGTTTGCAATTTCTGCGGAAGATGAACAGGAATAGCGAGAACCAATGAGAGGCTAGCTGGAGGTGTCTGGACGGGCAAATTTAACTCTCATTTCCCACCAGGAAGAGGAATTAACCAAAGGCTCAGCGTGCCGGGCCGGAACCAGATTAGGGCCTGAAGCCATCCTGCGGTGTTGCGGCCAGGTCACAAGAAAGCGAGTTGAAGAAAGGAGCTCAGGGGCACTGTAATTCACAAACCTGCAGAGTTATAAATGACAGCTATCGTCCAAAAATAGACTGAAGTAAGGCTGCCAAGAGGACTTGAAAGCGGGGCAGAATTGCAGGAAACCGATTTCAGGAGGTAGACTGGAATTGCATTGAAAGCATAGGAAAAGAGGCAGAACGTCCACAATGATGCACTTGGCCAAAAAGGGCGTATGCGTTTTTTCCTGAATATATTCAGGAAAAAACGCATACGCCCTTTTTGGCCAACCAAGCAAGCTTGCAAAGGAAATCTGCACTACAATGAAGTCTCACTTCCCCCCGGTCAAAAGGGCCATCTGAAAAAAGTGTAAAATCCAGAAAGGCAGGACAGGCCATGGACAACTGGGAGCCTTGTTATGCTGATGGGCGGGATGTAAATTGCCAACAACCACTCGGGAGAAGTGTATGGTGTTTCCTGAAACATCTAAAAAACAAAGCAACAGAGCCTAGGGCACTGCCACTTATGGTCCTATAGCTTAGGGAAATTAAAATCAAAAAGACACAGCCACCCCAAAGTTTGGGACGCCTCTGTTTACAAGACCCTCGTTTACAGTACAAGTTCAACATCGCAGAAAGTGAAAAATGGATAAAGAAGTTGTGGTATTTACTTACAAAGCAATATCACTCAGCAATGAAATCTGTGTCATCAGGCCCTTAGCAGCACAATGAGTGGATTCAGGTATGATGATTCTAACTGAAGTAAGTCACACAGAAAAAGAAACATCATAAGATATCAGTAATACACGGAATGTAAACTTGGCTACAAAGGAACTGAATTACAGAACAGAACAGGGTCTCAAATTTAGAAAACCAACTTATGCTTGCTTAAGGGTAAAGGTGAGTTGGGGTGCTGCATAAAACCAGAGATTGAAATGAGCACAGATAAAGTTCCTTAAGTCAAATATGGAATAGACAAGAGCTACTCCTTGCTCAACGAAATGGACTCAACACCGCATATTAACCGCCTAAGAATGTACCTGACTAGTAAGTATCGTAAAACCTATGGATTGCTATGTCTCCAAAAGAGAATCAAGCATGTGTACAGGGGCATAAACGCAGCAGTGATAGGATTGGAGAGGTTCGGTGAGCAAATGAAGACCCTTTGAAGTCATATTGCATGGTACCCATTACACGGGTCTCAACTCTCCAGGTTTAAGGTATTCTTCCTTCAGCTAAAACATGCATGTGGAACCCAAGTATGATCAACCATGTGAACGGGAGACGTGTTCAAATATGTCTCAGTTTTCCTCCCCTGGTACTCGGGTGCAACATTCCAGATGCTTTACTAACACTCTCCCCACTTGGAGAGTCAGCGCCTTTAACCTCCTGTTTGGCCCAGTTTGCAATTTCTGCGGAAGATGAACAGGAATAGCGAGAACCAATGAGAGGCTAGCTGGAGGTGTCTGGACGGGCAAATTTAACTCTCATTTCCCACCAGGAAGAGGAAATAACCAAAGGCTCAGCGTGCCGTACCGGAACCAGATTAGGGCCTGAAGCCATCCTGCGGTGTTGCGGCCAGGTCACAAGAAAGCGAGTTGAAGAAAGGAGCTCAGGGGCACTGTAATTCACAAACCTGCAGACTTATAAATGACAGCTATCGTCCAAAAATAGACTGAAGTAAGGCTGCCAAGAGGACTTGAAAGCGGGGCAGAATTGCAGGAAACCGATTTCAGGAGGTAGACTGGAATTGCATTGAAAGCATAGGAAAAGAGGCAGAACGTCCACAATGATGCACTTGGCCAAAAAGGGCGTATGCGTTTTTTCCTGAATATATTCAGGAAAAAACGCATACGCCCTTTCTGGCCAACCCAGCAAGCTTGCAAAGGAAATCTGCACTACAATGAAGTCTCACTTCCCCCCGGTCAAAAGGGCCATCTGAAAAAAGTGTAAAATCCAGAAAGGCAGGACAGGCCATGGAGAACTGGGAGCCTTGTTATGCTGATGGGCGGGATGTAAATTGCCAGCAACCACTCGGGAGAAGTGTATGGTGTTTCCTGAAACATCTAAAAAACAAAGCAACAGAACCTAGGGCACTTCCACTTATGGTCCTATAGCTTAGGGAAATTAAAATCAAAAAGACACAGCCACCCCAAAGTTTGGAACGGCTCTGTTTACAAGAACCTCGTTTACAGTACAAGTTCAACATCGCAGAAAGTGAAAAATGGATAAAGAAGTTGTGGTATTTACTTACAAAGCAATATCACTCAGCAATGAAATCTGTGTCATCAGGCCCTTAGCAGCACAATGAGTGGATTCAGGTATGATGATTCTAACTGAAGTAAGTCACACAGAAAAGAAACACCATAAGATATCAGTAATACACGGAATGTAAACTTGGCTACACAGGAACTGAATTACAGAACAGAACAGGGTCTCAAATTTAGAAAACCAACTTATGCTTGCTTAAGGGGAAAGGTGAGTTGGGGTGCTGCATAAAACCAGAGATTGAAATGAGCACAGATAAAGTTCCTTAAGCCAAATATGGAATAGACAAGAGCTACTCCTTGCTCAACGAAATGGACTCAACACCCCATATTAAACGCCTAAGAATGTACCTGACTAGTAAGTATCTTAAAACCTATGGATTGCTATGTCTCCAAAAGAGAATCAAGCGTGTGTACAGGGGCATAAACGCAGCAGTGATAGCATTGGAGAGGTTCGGTGAGCAAATGAAGACGCTTTGAAGTCATATTGCATGGTACCCATTCCACGGGTCTCAACTCTCCAGGTTTAAGGTATTCTTCCTTCAGCTAAAACATGCATGTGGATCCCAAGTATGATCAACCATGTGAACGGGAGACGTGTTCAAATATGTCTCAGTTTTCCTCCCCTGGTACTCGGGTGCAACATTCCAGACGCTTTACTAACACTCTCCCCACTTGGAGAGTCAGCGCCTTTAACCTCCTGTTTGGCCCAGTTTGCAATTTCTGCGGAAGATGAACAGGAATAGCGAGAACCAATGAGAGACTACCTGGAGGTGTCTGAACGGGCAAATTTAACTCTCATTTCCCACCAGGAAGAGGAAATAACCAAAGGCTCAGCGTGCCGTGCCGGAACCAGATTAGGGCCTGAAGCCATCCTGCGGTGTTGCGGCCAGCTCACAAGAAAGCGAGTTGAAGAAAGGAGCTCAGGGGCACTGTAATTCACAAACCTGCAGAGTTATAAATGACAGCTATCGTCCAAAAATAGACTGAAGTAAGGCTGCCAAGAGGACTTGAAAGCGGGGCAGAATTGCAGGAAACCGATTTCAGGAGGTACACTGGAATTGCATTGAAAGCATAGGAAAAGAGGCAGAACGTCCACAATGATGCACTTGGCCAAAAAGGGCGTATGCGTTTTTTCCTGAATATATTCAGGAAAAAACGCATACGCCCTTTTTGGCCAACCAAGCAAGCTTGCAAAGGAAATCTGCACTACAATGAAGTCTCACTTCCCCCCGGTCAAAAGGGCCATCTGAAAAAAGTGTAAAATCCAGAAAGGCAGGACAGGCCATGGAGAACTGGGAGCCTTGTTATGCTGATGGGCGGGATGTAAATTGCCAACAACCACTCGGGAGAAGTGTATGGTGTTTCCTGAAACATCTAAAAAACAAAGCAACAGAGCCTAGGGCACTTCCACTTATGGTCCTATAGCTTAGGGAAATTAAAATCAAAAAGACACAGCCACCCCAAAGTTTGGAACGGCTCTGTTTACAAGAACCTCGTTTACAGTACAAGTTCAACATCGCAGAAAGTGAAAAATGGATAAAGAACTTGTGGTACTTACGTACAATGCAGTATCACTCAGCAATGAAATCTGTGTCATCAGTCCCGTAGCAGCACAATGAGTGGATTCAGGTATGATGATTCTAACTGAAGTAAGTCACACAGAAATAGAAACATCATAAGATATCAGTAATACACGGAATGTAAACTTGGCTACACAGGAACTGAATTACAGAACACAACAGGGTCTCAAATTTAGAAAACCAACTTATGCTTGCTTAAGGGGAAAGGTGAGTTGGGGTGCTGCATAAAACCAGAGATTGAAATGAGCACAGATAAAGTTCCTTAAGCCAAATATGGAATAGACAAGAGCTACTCCTTGCTCAACGAAATGGACTCAAAACCCCATATTAAACCCCTAAGAATGTACCTGACTAGTAAGTATCTTAAAACCTATGGATTGCTATGTCTCCAAAAGAGAATCAAGCGTGTGTACAGGGGCATAAACGCAGCAGTGATAGGATTGGAGAGGTTCGGTGAGCAAATGAAGACCCTTTGAAGTCATATTGCATGGTACCCATTCCACGGGTTTCAACTACCCAGGTTTAAGGTATTCTTCCTTCAGCTAAAACATGCATGTGGAACCTAGAGTATGATCAACCATGTGAACGGGAGACGTCTTCAAATATGTCTCAGTTTTCCTCCCCTGGTACTCGGGTGCAACATTCCAGACGCTTTACTAACACTCTCCCGACTTGGAGAGTCAGTCCCTTTAACCTCCTGTTTGGCCCAGTTTGCAATTTCTGCGGAAGATGAACAGGAATAGCGAGAACCAATGAGAGGCTAGCTGGAGGTGTCTGGACGGGCAAATTTAACTCTCATTTCCCACCAGGAAGAGGAATTAACCAAAGGCTCTGCGTGCCGTGCCGGAACCAGATTAGGTCCTGAAGCCATCCTGCGGTGTTGCGGCCAGGTCACAAGAAAGCGAGTTGAAGAAAGGAGCTCAGGGGCACTGTAATTCACAAACCTGCAGAGTTATAAATGACAGCTATCGTCCAAAAATAGACTGAAGTAAGGCTGCCAAGAGGACTTGAAAGCGGGGCAGAATTGCAGGAAACCGATTTCAGGAGGTAGACTGGAATTGCATTGAAAGCATAGGAAAAGAGGCAGAACGTCCACAATGATGCACTTGGCCAAAAAGGGCGTATGCGTTTTTTCCTGAATATATTCAGGAAAAAACGCATACGCCCTTTTTGGCCAACCAAGCAAGCTTGCAAAGGAAATCTGCACTACAATGAAGTCTCACTTCCCCCCGGTCAAAAGGGCCATCTGAAAAAAGTGTAAAATCCAGAAAGGCAGCAGGCCATGGAGAACTGGGAGCCTTGTTATGCTGATGGGCGGGATGTAAATTGCCAACAACCACTCGGGAGAAGTGTATGGTGTTTCCTGAAACATCTAAAAAACAAAGCAACAGAGCCTAGGGCACTTCCACTTATGGTCCTATAGCTTAGGGAAATTAAAATCAAAAAGACACAGCCACCCCAAAGTTTGGAACGGCTCTGTTTACAAGAACCTCGTTTACAGTACAAGTTCAACATCGGAGAAAGTGAAAAATGGATAAAGAAGTTGTGGTATTCACTTACAAAGCAATATCACTCAGCAATGAAATCTATGTCATCAGGCCCTTAGCATCACAATGAGTGGATTCAGGTATGATGATTCTAACTGAAATAAGTCACACAGAAAAAGAAACATCATAAGATATCACTAATACACGGAATGTAAACTTGGCTACACAGGAACTGAATTACAGAACAGAACAGTGTCTCAAATTTAGAAAACCAACTTATGCTTGCTTAAGGGTAAAGGTGAGTTGGGGTGCTGCATAAAAGCAGAGATTGAAATGAGCACAGATAAAGTTCCTTAAGCCAAATATGGAATAGACAAGAGCTACTCCTTGCTCAACGAAATGGACTCAAAACCCCATATTAAACCCCTAAGAATGTACCTGACTAGTAAGTATCTTAAAACCTATGGATTGCTATGTCTCCAAAGAGAATCAAGCGTGTGTACAGGGGAATAAACACAGCAGTGATAGGATTGGAGAGGTTCGGTGAGCAAATGAAGACCCTTTGAAGTTATATTGCATGGTACCCATTACACGGGTCTCAACTCTCCAGGTTTAAGGTATTCTTCCTTCAGCTAAAACATGCATGTGGAACCCAGAGTATGATCAACCATGTGAACGGGAGACGTGTTCAAATATGTCTCAGTTTTCCTCCCCTGGTACTCGGGTGCAACATTCCAGACGCTTTACTAACACTCTCCCGACTTGGAGAGTCAGTCCCTTTAACCTCCTGTTTGGCCCAGTTTGCAATTTCTGCGGAAGATGAACAGGAATAGCGAGAACCAATGAGAGGCTAGCTGGAGGTGTCTGGACGGGCAAATTTAACTCTCATTTCCCACCAGGAAGAGGAAATAACCAAAGGCTCAGCGTGCCGTGCCGGAACCAGATTAGGTCCTGAAGCCATCCTGCGGTGTTGCGGCCAGGTCACAAGAAAGCGAGTTGAAGAAAGGAGCTCAGGGGCACTGTAATTCACAAACCTGCAGAGTTATAAATGACAGCTATCGTCCAAAAATAGACTGAAGTAAGGCTGCCAAGAGGACTTGAAAGCGGGGCAGAATTGCAGGAAACCGATTTCAGGAGGTAGACTGGAATTGCATTGAAAGCATAGGAAAAGAGGCAGAACGTCCACAATGATGCACTTGGCCAAAAAGGGCGTATGCGTTTTTTCCTGAATATATTCAGGAAAAAACGCATACGCCCTTTTTGGCCAACCAAGCAAGCTTGCAAAGGAAATCTGCACTACAATGAAGTCTCACTTCCCCCCGGTCAAAAGGGCCATCTGAAAAAAGTGTAAAATCCAGAAAGGCAGGACAGGCCATGGACAACTGGGAGCCTTGTTATGCTGATGGGCGGGATGTAAATTGCCAACAACCACTCGGGAGAAGTGTATGGTGTTTCCTGAAACATCTAAAAAACAAAGCAACAGAACCTAGGGCACTTCCACTTATGGTCCTATAGCTTAGGGAAATTAAAATCAAAAAGACACAGCCACCCCAAAGTTTGGAACGGCTCTGTTTACAAGAACCTCGTTTACAGTACAAGTTCAACATCGCAGAAAGTGAAAAATGGATAAAGAACTTGTGGTACTTACGTACAATGCAGTATCACTCAGCAATGAAATCTATGTCATCAGGCCCGTAGCAGCATAATGAGTAGATTCAGGTACGATGATTCTAACTGAAATAAGTCACACAGAAAAAGAAACATCATAAGATATCAGTAATACACGGAATGTAAACTTGGCTACACAGGAACTGAATTCCAAAACAGAACAGGGTCTCAAATTTAGAAAACCAACTTATGCTTGCTTAAGGGTAAAGGTGAGTTGGGGTGCTGCATAAAACCAGAGATTGAAATGAGCACAGATAAAGTTCCTTAAGCCAAATATGGAATAGACAAGAGCTACTCCTTGCTCAACGAAATGGACTCAACACCGCATATTAAACGCCTAAGAATGTACCTGACTAGTAAGTATCTTAAAACCTATGGATTGCTATGTCTCCAAAAGAGAATCAAGCATGTGTACAGGGGCATAAACGCAGCAGTGATAGGATTGGAGAGGTTCGGTGAGCAAATGAAGACCCTTTGAAGTCATATTGCATGGTACCCATTCCACGGGTTTCAACTACACAGGTTTTAGGTATTCTTCCTTCAGCTAAAACATGCATGTGGAACCGAAGTATGATCAACCATGTGAACGGGAGACGTGTTCAAATATGTCTCAGTTTTCCTCCCCTGGTACTCGGGTGCAACATTCCAGACGCTTTACTAACACTCTCCCCACTTGGAGAGTCAGCGCCTTTAACCTCCTGTTTGGCCCAGTTTGCAATTTCTGCGGAAGATGAACAGGAATAGCGAGAACCAATGAGAGGCTAGCTGGAGGTGTCTGGACGGGCAAATTTAACTCTCATTTCCCACCAGGAAGAGGAAATAACCAAAGGCTCAGCGTGCCGTGCCGGAACCAGATTAGGGCCTGAAGCCATCCTGCGGTGTTGCGGCCAGGTCACAAGAAAGCGAGTTGAAGAAAGGAGCTCAGGGGCACTGTAATTCACAAACCTGCAGAGTTATAAATGACAGCTATCGTCCAAAAATAGACTGAAGTAAGGCTGCCAAGAGGACTTGAAAGCGGGGCAGAATTGCAGGAAACCGATTTCAGGAGGTAGACTGGAATTGCATTGAAAGCATAGGAAAAGAGGCAGAACGTCCACAATGATGCACTTGGCCAAAAAGGGCGTATGCGTTTTTTCCTGAATATATTCAGGAAAAAACGCATACGCCCTTTTTGGCCAACCAAGCAAGCTTGCAAAGGAAATCTGCACTACAATGAAGTCTCACTTCCCCCCGGTCAAAAGGGCCATCTGAAAAAAGTGTAAAATCCAGAAAGGCAGGACAGGCCATGGAGAACTGGGAGCCTTGTTATGCTGATGGGCGGGATGTAAATTGCCAACAGACACTCGGGAGAAGTGTATGGTGTTTCCTGAAACATCTAAAAAACAAAGCAACAGAGCCTAGGGCACTGCCACTTATGGTCCTATAGCTTAGGGAAATTAAAATCAAAAAGACACAGCCACCCCAAAGTTTGGGACGCCTCTGTTTACAAGAACCTCGTTTACAGTACAAGTTCAACATCGCAGAAAGTGAAAAATGGATAAAGAAGTTGTGGTATTTACTTACAAAGCAATATCACTCAGCAATGAATTCTATGTCATCAGGCCCTTAGCATCACAATGAGTGGATTCAGGTATGATGATTCTAACTGAAATAAGTCACACAGAAAAAGAAACATCATAAGATATCAGTAATACACGGAATGTAAACTTGGCTACACAGGAACTGAATTATTGAACAGAACAGGGTCTCAAATTTAGAAAACCAACTTATGCTTGCTTAAGGGGAAAGGTGAGTTGGGGTGCTGCATAAAACCAGAGATTGAAATGAGCACAGATAAAGTTCCTTAAGCCAAATATGGAATAGACAAGAGCTACTCCTTGCTCAACGAAATGGACTCAAAACCCCATATTAAACCCCTAAGAATGTACCTGACTAGTAAGTATCTTAAAACCTATGGATTGCTATGTCTCCAAAAGAGAATCAAGCGTGTGTACAGGGGAATAAACACATCAGTGATAGGATTGGTGAGGTTCGGTGAGCAAATGAAGACCCTTTGAAGTTATATTGCATGGTACCCATTACACGGGTCTCAACTCTCCAGGTTTAAGGTATTCTTCCTTCAGCTAAAACATGCATGTGGAACCCAGAGTATGATCAACCATGTGAACGGGAGACGTGTTCAAATATGTCTCAGTTTTCCTCCCCTGGTACTCGGGTGCAACATTCCAGACGCTTTACTAACACTCTCCCGACTTGGAGAGTCAGTCCCTTTAACCTCCTGTTTGGCCCAGTTTGCAATTTCTGCGGAAGATGAACAGGAATAGCGAGAACCAATGAGAGGCTAGCTGGAGGTGTCTGGACGGGCAAATTTAACTCTCATTTCCCACCAGGAAGAGGAAATAACCAAAGGCTCAGCGTGCCGTACCAGAACCAGATTAGGGCCTGAAGCCATCCTGCGGTGTTGCGGCCAGCTCAAAAGAAAGCGAGTTGAAGAAAGGAGCTCAGGGGCACTGTAATTCACAAACCTGCAGAGTTATAAATGACAGCTATCGTCCAAAAATACACTGAAGTAAGGCTGCCAAGAGGACTTGAAAGCGGGGCAGAATTGCAGGAAACCGATTTCAGGAGGTAGACTGGAATTGCATTGAAAGCATAGGAAAAGAGGCAGAACGTCCACAATGATGCACTTGGCCAAAAAGGGCGTATGCGTTTTTTCCTGAATATATTCAGGAAAAAACGCATACGCCCTTTTTGGCCAACCAAGCAAGCTTGCAAAGGAAATCTGCACTACAATGAAGTCTCACTTCCCCCCGGTCAAAAGGGCCATCTGAAAAAAGTGTAAAATCCAGAAAGACAGGACAGGCCATGGAGAACTGGGAGCCTTGTTATGCTGATGGGCGGGATGTAAATTGCCAACAACCACTCGGGAGAAGTGTATGGTGTTTCCTGAAACATCTAAAAAACAAAGCAACAGAACCTACGGCACTTCCACTTATGGTCCTATAGTTTAGGGAAATTAAAATCAAAAAGACACAGCCACCCCAAAGTTTGGAACGGCTCTGTTTACAAGAACCTCGTTTACAGTACAAGTTCAACATCGCAGAAAGTGAAAAATGGATAAAGAAGTTGTGGTATTTACTTACAAAGCAATATCACTCAGCAATGAAATCTGTGTCATCAGGCCCGTAGCAGCACAATGAGTGGATTCAGGTATGATGATTCTAACTGAAGTAAGTCACACAGAAAAAGAAACATCATAAGATATCAGTAATACACGGAATGTAAACTTGGCTACACAGGAACTGAATTACAGAACAGAACAGGGTCTCAAATTTAGAAAACCAACTTATGCTTGCTTAAGGGTAAAGGTGAGTTGGGGTGCTGCATAAAACCAGAGATTGAAATGAGCACAGATAAAGTTCCTTAAGTCAAATATGGAATAGACAAGAGCTACTCCTTGCTCAACGAAATGGACTCAACACCGCATATTAAACGCCTAAGAATGTACCTGACTAGTAAGTATCTTAAAAACCTATGGATTGCTATGTCTCCGAAAGAGAATCAAGCATGTGTACAGGGGCATAAACGCAGCAGTGATAGGATTGGAGAGGTTCGGTGAGCAAATGAAGACCCTTTGAAGTCATATTGCATGGTACCCATTACACGGGTCTTAACTCTCCAGGTTTAAGGTATTCTTCCTTCAGCTAAAACATGCATGTGGAACCCAAGTATGATCAACCATGTGAACGGGAGACGTGTTCAAATATGTCTCAGTTTTCCTCCCCTGGTACTCGGGTGCAACATTCCAGACGCTTTACTAACACTCTCCCCACTTGGAGAGTCAGCGCCTTTAACCTCCTGTTTGGCCCAGTTTGCAATTTCTGCGGAAGATGAACAGGAATAGCGAGAACCAATGAGAGGCTAGCTGGAGGTGTCTGGACGGGCAAATTTAACTCTCATTTCCCACCAGGAAGAGGAAATAACCAAAGGCTCAGCGTGCCGTGCCGGAACCAGATTAGGGCCTGGAGCCATCCTGCGGTGTTGCGGCCAGGTCACAAGAAAGCGAGTTGAAGAAAGGAGCTCAGGGGCACTGTAATTCACAAACCTGCAGAGTTATAAATGACAGCTATCGTCCAAAAATAGACTGAAGTAAGGCTGCCAAGAGGACTTGAAAGCGGGGCAGAATTGCAGGAAACCGATTTCAGGAGGTAGACTGGAATTGCATTGAAAGCATAGGAAAAGAGGCAGAACGTCCACAATGATGCACTTGGCCAAAAAGGGCGTATGCGTTTTTTCCTGAATATATTCAGGAAAAAACGCATACGCCCTTTTTGGCCAACCAAGCAAGCTTGCAAAGGAAATCTGCACTACAATGAAGTCTCACTTCCCCCCGGTCAAAAGGGCCATCTGAAAAAAGTGTAAAATCCAGAAAGGCAGGACAGGCCATGGAGAACTGGGAGCCTTGTTATGCTGATGGGCGGGATGTAAATTGCCAACAACCACTCGGGAGAAGTGTATGGTGTTTCCTGAAACATCTAAAAAACAAAGCAACAGAAGCTAGGGCACTTCCACTTATGGTCCTATAGCTTAGGGAAATTAAAATCAAAAAGACACAGCCACCCCAAAGTTTGGAACGGCTCTGTTTACAAGAACCTCATTTACAGTACAAGTTCAACATCGCAGAAAGTGAAAAATGGATAAAGAAGTTGTGGTATTTACTTACAAAGCAATATCACTCAGCAATGAAATCTGTGTCATCAGGCCCTTAGCAGCACAATGAGTGGATTCAGGTATGATGATTCTAACTGAAGTAAGTCACACAGAAAAAGAAACATCATAAGATATCAGTAATACACGGAATGTAAACTTGGCTACACAGGAACTGAATTACAGAACAGAAGAGGGTCTCAAATTTAGAAAACCAACTTATGCTTCCTTAAGCGTAAAGGTGAGTTGGGGTGCTGCATAAAACCAGAGATTGAAATGAGCACAGATAAAGTTTCTTAAGCCAAATATGGAATAGACAAGAGCTACTCCTTGCTCAACGAAATGGACTCAACACCTCATATTAAACGCCTAAGAATGTTCCTGACTAGTAAGTATCTTAAAACCTATGGATTGCTATGTCTCCAAAAGAGAATCAAGCATGTGTACAGGGGCATAAACGCAGCAGTGATAGGATTGGAGAGGTTCGGTGCGCAAATGAAGACCCTTTGAAGTCATATTGCATGGTACCCATTCCACGGGTTTCAACTACCCAGGTTTAAGGTATTCTTCCTTCAGCTAAAACATGCATGTGGAACCTAGAGTATGATCAACCATGTGATCGGGAGACGTGTTCAAATATGTCTCAGTTTTCGTACCCTGGTACTCGGGTGCAACATTCCAGACGCTTTACTAACACTCTCCCGACTTGGAGAGTCAGTCCCTTTAACCTCCTGTTTGGCCCAGTTTGCAATTTCTGCGGAAGATGAACAGGAATAGCGAGAACCAATGAGAGACTAGCTGGAGGTGTCTGGACGGGCAAATTTAACTCTCATTTCCCACCAGGAAGAGGAATTAACCAAAGGCTCAGCGTGCCGTGCCGGAACCAGATTAGGTCCTGAAGCCATCCTGCGATGTTGCGGCCAGGTCACAAGAAAGCGAGTTGAAGAAAGGAGCTCAGGGGCACTGTAATTCACAAACCTGCAGAGTTATAAATGACAGCTATCGTCCAAAAATAGACTGAAGTAAGGCTGCCAAGAGGACTTGAAAGCGGGGCAGAATTGCAGGAAACCGATTTCAGGAGGTAGACTGGAATTGCATTGAAAGCATAGGAAAAGAGGCAGAGCGTCCACAATGATGCACTTGGCCAAAAAGGGCGTATGCGTTTTTTCCTGAATATATTCAGGAAAAAACGCATACGCCCTTTTTGGCCAACCAAGCAAGCTTGCAAAGGAAATCTGCACTACAATGAAGTCTCACTTCCCCCCGGTCAAAAGGGCCATCTGAAAAAAGTGTAAAATCCAGAAAGGCAGGACAGGCCATGGAGAACTGGGAGCCTTGTTATGCTGATGGGCGGGATGTAAATTGCCAACAACCACTCGGGAGAAGTGTATGGTGTTTCCTGAAACATCTAAAAAACAAAGCAACAGAGCCTAGGGCACTTCCACTTATGGTCCTATAGCTTAGGGAAATTAAAATCAAAAAGACACAGCCACCCCAAAGTTTGGAACGGCTCTGTTTACAAGAACCTCGTTTACAGTACAAGTTCAACATCGCAGAAAGTGAAAAATGGATAAAGAACTTGTGGTACTTACGTACAATGCAGTATCACTCAGCAATGAAATCTATGTCATCAGGCCCGTAGCAGCATAATGAGTAGATTCAGGTACGATGATTCTAACTGAAATAAGTCACACAGAAAAAGAAACATCATAAGATATCAGTAATACACGGAATGAAAACTTGGCTACACAGGAACTGAATTCCAAAACAGAACAGTGTCTCAAATTTAGAAAACCATCTTATGCTTGCTTAAGGGTAAAGGTGAGTTGGGTTGCTGCATAAAACCAGAGATTGAAATGAGCACAGATAAAGTTCCTTAAGCCAAATATGGAATAGACAAGAGCTACTCCTTGCTCAACGAAATGGACTCAAAATCGCATATTAAACGCCTAAGAATGTACCTGACTAGTAAGTATCTTAAAACCTATGGATTGCTATGTCTCCAAAAGAGAATCAAGCATGTGTACAGGGGCATAAACGCAGCAGTGATAGGATTGGAGAGGTTCGGTGAGCAAATGAAGACCCTTTGAAGTCATATTGCATGGTACCCATTCCATGGGTTTCAACTACCCAGGTTTTAGGTATTCTTCCTTCAGCTAAAACATGCATGTGGAACCCAAGTATGATCAACCATGTGAACGGGAGACGTGTTCAAATATGTCTCAGTTTTCGTACCCTGGTACTCGGGTGCAACATTCCAGACGCTTTACTAACACTCTCCCCACTTGGAGAGTCAGCGCCTTTAACCTCCTGTTTCGCCCAGTTTGCAATTTCTGCGGAAGATGAACAGGAATAGCGAGAACCAATGAGAGGCTAGCTGGAGGTGTCTGGACGGGCAAATTTAACTCTCATTTCCCACCAGGAAGAGGAAATAACCAAAGGCTCAGCGTGCCGTACCGGAACCAGATTAGGGCCTGAAGCCATCCTGCGGTGTTGCGGCCAGCTCAAAAGAAAGCGAGTTGAAGAAAGGAGCTCAGGGGCACTGTAATTCACAAACCTGCAGAGTTATAAATGACAGCTATCGTCCAAAAATAGACTGAAGTAAGGCTGCCAAGAGGACTTGAAAGCGGGGCAGAATTGCAGGAAACCGATTTCAGGAGGTAGACTGGAATTGCATTGAAAGCATAGGAAAAGAGGCAGAACGTCCACAATGATGCACTTGGCCAAAAAGGGCGTATGCGTTTTTTCCTGAATATATTCAGGAAAAAACGCATACGCCCTTTTTGGCCAACCAAGCAAGCTTGCAAAGGAAATCTGCACTACAATGAAGTCTCACTTCCCCCCGGTCAAAAGGGCCATCTGAAAAAAGTGTAAAATCCAGAAAGGCAGGACAGGCCATGGAGAACTGGGAGCCTTGTTATGCTGATGGGCGGGATGTAAATTGCCAACAACCACTCGGGAGAAGTGTATGGTGTTTCCTGAAACATCTAAAAAACAAAGCAACAGAAGCTAGGGCACTTCCACTTATGGTCCTATAGCTTAGGGAAATTAAAATCAAAAAGACACAGCCACCCCAAAGTTTGGAACGGCTCTGTTTACAAGAACCTCGTTTACAGTACAAGTTCAACATCGCAGAAAGTGAAAAATGGATAAAGAAGTTGTGGTATTTACTTACAAAGCAATATCACTCAGCAATGAAATCTGTGTCATCAGGCCCTTAGCAGCACAATGAGTGGATTGAGGTATGATGATTCTAACTGAAGTAAGTCACACAGAAAAAGAAACATCATAAGATATCAGTAATACACGGAATGTAAACTTGGCTACACAGGAACTGAATTACAGAACAGAACAGGGTCTCAAATTTAGAAAACCAACTTATGCTTCCTTAAGCGTAAAGGTGAGTTGGGGTGCTGCATAAAACCAGAGATTGAAATGAGCACAGATAAAGTTCCTTAAGTCAAATATGGAATAGACAAGAGCTACTCCTTGCTCAACGAAATGGACTCAACACCGCATATTAAACGCCTAAGAATGTACCTGACTAGTAAGTATCTTAAAAACCTATGGATTGCTATGTCTCCGAAAGAGAATCAAGCATGTGTACAGGGGCATAAACGCAGCAGTGATAGGATTGGAGAGGTTCGGTGAGCAAATGAAGACCCTTTGAAGTCATATTGCGTGGTACCCATTACACGGGTCTCAACTCTCCAGGTTTAAGGTATTCTTCCTTCAGCTAAAACATGCATGTGGAACCCAAGTATGATCAACCATGTGAACGGGAGACGTGTTCAAATATGTCTCAGTTTTCCTCCCCTGGTACTCGGGTGCAACATTCCAGACGCTTTACTAACACTCTCCCCACTTGGAGAGTCAGCGCCTTTAACCTCCTGTTTGGCCCAGTTTGCAATTTCTGCGGAAGATGAACAGGAATAGCGAGAACCAATGAGAGGCTAGCTGGAGGTGTCTGGACGGGCAAATTTAACTCTCATTTCCCACCAGGAAGAGGAAATAACCAAAGGCTCAGCGTGCCGTGCCGGAACCAGATTAGGGCCTGAAGCCATCCTGCGGTGTTGCGGCCAGGTCACAAGAAAGCGAGTTGAAGAAAGGAGCTCAGGGGCACTGTAATTCACAAACCTGCAGAGTTATAAATGACAGCTATCGTCCAAAAATAGACTGAAGTAAGGCTGCCAAGAGGACTTGAAAGCGGGGCAGAATTGCAGGAAACCGATTTCAGGAGGTAGACTGGAATTGCATTGAAAGCATAGGAAAAGAGGCAGAACGTCCACAATGATGCACTTGGCCAAAAAGGGCGTATGCGTTTTTTCCTGAATATATTCAGGAAAAAATGCATACGCCCTTTTTGGCCAACCAAGCAAGCTTGCAAAGGAAATCTGCACTACAATGAAGTCTCACTTCCCCCCGGTCAAAAGGGCCATCTGAAAAAAGTGTAAAATCCAGAAAGGCAGGACAGGCCATGGAGAACTGGGAGCCTTGTTATGCTGATGGGCGGGATGTAAATTGCCAACAGACACTCGGGAGAAGTGTATGGTGTTTCCTGAAACATCTAAAAAACAAAGCAACAGAGCCTAGGGCACTGCCACTTATGGTCCTATAGCTTAGGGAAATTAAAATCAAAAAGACAGAGCCACCCCAAAGTTTGGAACGGCTCTGTTTACAAGAACCTCGTTTACAGTACAAGTTCAACATCGCAGAAAGTGAAAAATGGATAAAGAATTTGTGGTATTCACTTACAAAGCAATATCACTCAGCAATGAAATCTATGTCATCAGACCCTTAGCATCACAATGAGTGGATTCAGGTACGATGATTCTAACTGAAATAAGTCACACAGAAAAAGAAACATCATAAGATATCAGTAATACACGGAATGTAAACTTGGCTACACAGGAACTGAATTACAGAACAGAACAGGGTCTCAAATTTAGAAAACCAACTTATGCTTGCTTAAGGGTAAAGGTGAGTTGGGGTGCTGCATAAAACCAGAGATTGAAATGAGCACAGATAAAGTTTCTTAAGCCAAATATGGAATAGACAAGAGCTACTCCTTGCTCAACGAAATGGACTCAACACCCCATATTAAACGCCTAAGAATGTTCCTGACTAGTAAGTATCTTAAAACCTATGGATTGCTATGTCTCCAAAAGAGAATCAAGCATGTGTACAGGGGCATAAACGCAGCAGTGATAGGATTGGAGAGGTTCGGTGCGCAAATGAAGACACTTTGAAGTCATATTGCATGGTACCCATTCCACGGGTTTCAACTACCCAGGTTTAAGGTATTCTTCCTTCAGCTAAAACATGCATGTGGAACCTAGAGTATGATCAACCATGTGATCGGGAGACGTGTTCAAATATGTCTCAGTTTTCGTACCCTGGTACTCGGGTGCAACATTCCAGACGCTTTACTAACACTCTCCCGACTTGGAGAGTCAGTCCCTTTAACCTCCTGTTTGGCCCAGTTTGCAATTTCTGCGGAAGATGAACAGGAATAGCGAGAACCAATGAGAGACTAGCTGGAGGTGTCTGGACGGGCAAATTTAACTCTCATTTCCCACCAGGAAGAGGAATTAACCAAAGGCTCAGCGTGCCGTGCCGGAACCAGATTAGGTCCTGAAGCCATCCTGCGGTGTTGCGGCC
The DNA here is from genome assembly GCF_949987515.2 of Delphinus delphis. Lineage (NCBI taxonomy): Eukaryota > Metazoa > Chordata > Mammalia > Artiodactyla > Delphinidae > Delphinus > Delphinus delphis. Next base: position 184,797,318 of record NC_082683.1, on the reverse strand, counting down.
AGGTCACAAGAAAGCAAGTTGAAGAAAGGAGCTCAGGGGCACTGTAAGTCACAAACCTGCAGAGTTATAAATGACAGCTATCGTCCAAAAATAGACTGAAGTAAGGCTGCCAAGAGGACTTGAAAGCGGGGCAGAATTGCAGGAAACCGATTTCAGGAGGTAGACTGGAATTGCATTGAAAGCATAGGAAAAGAGGCAGAACGTCCACAATGATGCACTTGGCCAAAAAGGGCGTATGCGTTTTTTCCTGAATATATTCAGGAAAAAACGCATACGCCCTTTTTGGCCAACCAAGCAAGCTTGCAAAGGAAATCTGCACTACAATGAAGTCTCACTTCCCCCCGGTCAAAAGGGCCATCTGAAAAAAGTGTAAAATCCAGAAAGGCAGGACAGGCCATGGAGAACTGGGAGCCTTGTTATGCTGATGGGCGGGATGTAAATTGCCAACAACCACTCGGGAGAAGTGTATGGTGTTTCCTGAAACATCTAAAAAACAAAGCAACAGAACCTAGGGCACTTCCACTTATGGTCCTATAGCTTAGGGAAATTAAAATCAAAAAGACACAGCCACCCCAAAGTTTGGAACGGCTCCGTTTACAAGAACCTCGTTTACAGTACAAGTTCAACATCGCAGAAAGTGAAAAATGGATAAAGAAGTTGTGGTATTTACTTACAAAGCAATATCACTCAGCAATGAAATCTGTGTCATCAGGCCCGTAGCAGCACAATGAGTGGATTCAGGTATGATGATTCTAACTGAAGTAAGTCACACAGAAAAAGAAACATCATAAGATATCAGTAATACACGGAATGTAAACTTGGCTACACAGGAACTGAATTACAGAACAGAACAGGGTCTCAAATTTAGAAAACCAACTTATGCTTCCTTAAGCGTAAAGGTGAGTTGGGGTGCTGCATAAAACCAGAGATTGAAATGAGCACAGATAAAGTTCCTTAAGTCAAATATGGAATAGACAAGAGCTACTCCTTGCTCAACGAAATGGACTCAACACCTCATATTAAACGCCTAAGAATGTTCCTGACTAGTAAGTATCGTAAAACCTATGGATTGCTATGTCTCCAAAAGAGAATCAAGCATGTGTACAGGGGCATAAACGCAGCAGTGATAGGATTGGAGAGGTTCGGTGCGCAAATGAAGACACTTTGAAGTCATATTGCATGGTACCCATTACACGGGTCTTAACTCTCCAGGTTTAAGGTATTCTTCCTTCAGCTAAAACATGCATGTGGAACCCAAGTATGATCAACCATGTGAACGGGAGACGTGTTCAAATATGTCTCAGTTTTCCTCCCCTGGTACTCGGGTGCAACATTCCAGACGCTTTACTAACACTCTCCCCACTTGGAGAGTCAGCGCCTTTAACCTCCTGTTTGGCCCAGTTTGCAATTTCTGCGGAAGATGAACAGGAATAGCGAGAACCAATGAGAGGCTAGCTGGAGGTGTCTGGACGGGCAAATTTAACTCTCATTTCCCACCAGGAAGAGGAAATAACCAAAGGCTCAGCGTGCCGTGCCGGAACCAGATTAGGGCCTGAAGCCATCCTGCGGTGTTGCGGCCAGGTCACAAGAAAGCGAGTTGAAGAAAGGAGCTCAGGGGCACTGTAATTCACAAACCTGCAGAGTTATAAATGACAGCTATCGTCCAAAAATAGACTGAAGTAAGGCTGCCAAGAGGACTTGAAAGCGGGGCAGAATTGCAGGAAACCGATTTCAGGAGGTAGACTGGAATTGCATTGAAAGCATAGGAAAAGAGGCAGAACGTCCACAATGATGCACTTGGCCAAAAAGGGCGTATGCGTTTTTTCCTGAATATATTCAGGAAAAAACGCATACGCCCTTTTTGGCCAACCAAGCAAGCTTGCAAAGGAAATCTGCACTACAATGAAGTCTCACTTCCCCCCGGTCAAAAGGGCCATCTGAAAAAAGTGTAAAATCCAGAAAGGCAAGACAGGCCATGGAGAACTGGGAGCCTTGTTATGCTGATGGGCGGGATGTAAATTGCCAACAACCACTCGGGAGAAGTGTATGGTGTTTCCTGAAACATCTAAAAAACAAAGCAACAGAACCTAGGGCACTTCCACTTATGGTCCTATAGCTTAGGGAAATTAAAATCAAAAAGACACAGCCACCCCAAAGTTTGGAACGGCTCTGTTTACAAGAACCTCCTTTACAGTACAAGTTCAACATCGCAGAAAGTGAAAAATGGATAAAGAAGTTGTGGTATTCACTTACAAAGCAATATCACTCAGCAATGAAATCTGTGTCATCAGGCCCTTAGCATCGCAATGAGTGGATTCAGGTATGGTGATTCTAACTGAAATAAGTCACACAGAAAAAGAAACATCATAAGATATCACTAATACACGGAATTTAAACTTGGCTACACAGGAACTGAATTACAGAACAGAACAGGGTCTCAAATTTAGAAAACCAACTTATGCTTGCTTAAGGGTAAAGGTGAGTTGGGGTGCTGCATAAAACCAGAGATTGAAATGAGCACAGATAAAGTTCCTTAAGTCAAATATGGAATAGACAAGAGCTACTCCTTGCTCAACGAAATGGACTCAACACCCCATATTAAACGCCTAAGAATGTTCCTGACTAGTAAGTATCTTCAAACCTATGGATTGCTATGTCTCCAAAAGAGAATCAAGCATATGTACAGGGGCATAAATGCAGCAGTGATAGGATTGGAGAGGTTCGGTGAGCAAATGAAGACCCTTTGAAGTCATATTGCATGGTACCCATTCCACGGGTTTCAACTACCCAGGTTTAAGGTATTCTTCCTTCAGCTAAAACATGCATGTGGAACCTAGAGTATGATCAACCATGTGATCGGGAGACGTGTTCAAATATGTCTCAGTTTTCGTACCCTGGTACTTGGGTGCAACATTCCAGACGCTTTACTAACACTCTCCCGACTTGGAGAGTCAGTCCCTTTAACCTCCTGTTTGGCCCAGTTTACAATTTCTGCGGAAGATGAACAGGAATAGCGAGAACCAATGAGAGGCTAGCTGGAGGTGTCTGGACGGGCAAATTTAACTCTCATTTCCCACCAGGAAGAGGAAATAACCAAAGGCTCAGCGTGCCGTACCGGAACCAGATTAGGGCCTGAAGCCATCCTGCGGTGTTGCGGCCAGCTCAAAAGAAAGCGAGTTGAAGAAAGGAGCTCAGGGGCACTGTAATTCACAAACCTGCAGAGTTATAAATGACAGCTATCGTCCAAAAATAGACTGAAGTAAGGCTGCCAAGAGGACTTGAAAGCGGGGCAGAATTGCAGGAAACCGATTTCAGGAGGTAGACTGGAATTGCATTGAAAGCATAGGAAAAGAGGCAGAACGTCCACAATGATGCACTTGGCCAAAAAGGGCGTATGCGTTTTTTCCTGAATATATTCAGGAAAAAACGCATACGCCCTTTTTGGCCAACCAAGCAAGCTTGCAAAGGAAATCTGCACTACAATGAAGTCTCACTTCCCCCCGGTCAAAAGGGCCATCTGAAAAAAGTGTAAAATCCAGAAAGGCAGGACAGGCCATGGAGAACTGGGAGCCTTGTTATGCTGATGGGCGGGATGTAAATTGCCAACAACCACTCGGGAGAAGTGTATGGTGTTTCCTGAAACATCTAAAAAACAAAGCAACAGAAGCTAGGGCACTTCCACTTATGGTCCTATAGCTTAGGGAAATTAAAATCAAAAAGACACAGCCACCCCAAAGTTTGGAACGGCTCTGTTTACAAGAACCTCGTTTACAGTACAAGTTCAACATCGCAGAAAGTGAAAAATGGATAAAGAAGTTGTGGTATTTACTTACAAAGCAATATCACTCAGCAATGAAATCTGTGTCATCAGGCCCTTAGCAGCACAATGAGTGGATTGAGGTATGATGATTCTAACTGAAGTAAGTCACACAGAAAAAGAAACATCATAAGATATCAGTAATACACGGAATGTAAACTTGGCTACACAGGAACTGAATTACAGAACAGAACAGGGTCTCAAATTTAGAAAACCAACTTATGCTTGCTTAAGGGTAAAGGTGAGTTGGGGTGCTGCATAAAACCAGAGATTGAAATGAGCACAGATAAAGTTCCTTAAGTCAAATATGGAATAGACAAGAGCTACTCCTTGCTCAACGAAATGGACTCAACACCGCATATTAAACGCCTAAGAATGTACCTGACTAGTAAGTATCTTAAAAACCTATGGATTGCTATGTCTCCGAAAGAGAATCAAGCATGTGTACAGGGGCATAAACGCAGCAGTGATAGGATTGGAGAGGTTCGGTGAGCAAATGAAGACCCTTTGAAGTCATATTGCGTGGTACCCATTACACGGGTCTCAACTCTCCAGGTTTAAGGTATTCTTCCTTCAGCTAAAACATGCATGTGGAACCCAAGTATGATCAACCATGTGAACGGGAGACGTGTTCAAATATGTCTCAGTTTTCCTCCCCTGGTACTCGGGTGCAACATTCCAGACGCTTTACTAACACTCTCCCCACTTGGAGAGTCAGCGCCTTCAACCTCCTGTTTGGCCCAGTTTGCAATTTCTGCGGAAGATGAACAGGAATAGCGAGAACCAATGAGAGGCTAGCTGGAGGTGTCTGGACGGGCAAATTTAACTCTCATTTCCCACCAGGAAGAGGAAATAACCAAAGGCTCAGCGTGCCGTGCCGGAACCAGATTAGGGCCTGAAGCCATCCTGCGGTGTTGCGGCCAGCTCACAAGAAAGCGAGTTGAAGAAAGGAGCTCAGGGGCACTGTAATTCACAAACCTGCAGAGTTATAAATGACAGCTATCGTCCAAAAATAGACTGAAGTAAGGCTGCCAAGAGGACTTGAAAGCGGGGCAGAATTGCAGGAAACCGATTTCAGGAGGTAGACTGGAATTGCATTGAAAGCATAGGAAAAGAGGCAGAACGTCCACAATGATGCACTTGGCCAAAAAGGGCGTATGCGTTTTTTCCTGAATATATTCAGGAAAAAACGCATACGCCCTTTTTGGCCAACCAAGCAAGCTTGCAAAGGAAATCTGCACTACAATGAAGTCTCACTTCCCCCCGGTCAAAAGGGCCATCTGAAAAAAGTGTAAAATCCAGAAAGGCAAGACAGGCCATGGAGAACTGGGAGCCTTGTTATGCTGATGGGCGGGATGTAAATTGCCAACAACCACTCGGGAGAAGTGTATGGTGTTTCCTGAAACATCTAAAAAACAAAGCAACAGAACCTAGGGCACTTCCACTTATGGTCCTATAGCTTAGGGAAATTAAAATCAAAAAGACACAGCCACCCCAAAGTTTGGAACGGCTCCGTTTACAAGAACCTCGTTTACAGTACAAGTTCAACATCGCAGAAAGTGAAAAATGGATAAAGAAGTTGTGGTATTCACTTACAAAGCAATATCACTCAGCAATGAAATCTGTGTCATCAGGCCCTTAGCATCGCAATGAGTGGATTCAGGTATGATGATTCTAACTGAAATAAGTCACACAGAAAAAGAAACATCATAAGATATCACTAATACACGGAATTTAAACTTGGCTACACAGGAACTGAATTACAGAACAGAACAGGGTCTCAAATTTAGAAAACCAACTTATGCTTCCTTAAGCGTAAAGGTGAGTTGGGGTGCTGCATAAAACCAGAGATTGAAATGAGCACAGATAAAGTTCCTTAAGTCAAATATGGAATAGACAAGAGCTACTCCTTGCTCAACGAAATGGACTCAACACCTCATATTAAACGCCTAAGAATGTTCCTGACTAGTAAGTATCTTAAAACCTATGGATTGCTATGTCTCCAAAAGAGAATCAAGCATGTGTACAGGGGCATAAACGCAGCAGTGATAGGATTGGAGAGGTTCGGTGCGCAAATGAAGACCCTTTGAAGTCATATTGCATGGTACCCATTCCACGGGTTTCAACTACCCAGGTTTAAGGTATTCTTCCTTCAGCTAAAACATGCATGTGGAACCTAGAGTATGATCAACCATGTGATCGGGAGACGTGTTCAAATATGTCTCAGTTTTCGTACCCTGGTACTCGGGTGCAACATTCCAGACGCTTTACTAACACTCTCCCGACTTGGAGAGTCAGTCCCTTTAACCTCCTGTTTGGCCCAGTTTGCAATTTCTGCGGAAGATGAACAGGAATAGCGAGAACCAATGAGAGGCTAGCTGGAGGTGTCTGGACGGGCAAATTTAACTCTCATTTCCCACCAGGAAGAGGAATTAACCAAAGGCTCAGCGTGCCGTGCCGGAACCAGATTAGGTCCTGAAGCCATCCTGCGGTGTTGCGGCCAGGTCACAAGAAAGCGAGTTGAAGAAAGGAGCTCAGGGGCACTGTAATTCACAAACCTGCAGAGTTATAAATGACAGCTATCGTCCAAAAATAGACTGAAGTAAGGCTGCCAAGAGGACTTGAAAGCGGGGCAGAATTGCAGGAAACCGATTTCAGGAGGTAGACTGGAATTGCATTGAAAGCATAGGAAAAGAGGCAGAGCGTCCACAATGATGCACTTGGCCAAAAAGGGCGTATGCGTTTTTTCCTGAATATATTCAGGAAAAAACGCATACGCCCTTTTTGGCCAACCAAGCAAGCTTGCAAAGGAAATCTGCACTACAATGAAGTCTCACTTCCCCCCGGTCAAAAGGGCCATCTGAAAAAAGTGTAAAATCCAGAAAGGCAGGACAGGCCATGGAGAACTGGGAGCCTTGTTATGCTGATGGGCGGGATGTAAATTGCCAACAACCACTCGGGAGAAGTGTATGGTGTTTCCTGAAACATCTAAAAAACAAAGCAACAGAGCCTAGGGCACTTCCACTTATGGTCCTATAGCTTAGGGAAATTAAAATCAAAAAGACACAGCCACCCCAAAGTTTGGAACGGCTCTGTTTACAAGAACCTCGTTTACAGTACAAGTTCAACATCGCAGAAAGTGAAAAATGGATAAAGAACTTGTGGTACTTACGTACAATGCAGTATCACTCAGCAATGAAATCTATGTCATCAGGCCCGTAGCAGCATAATGAGTAGATTCAGGTACGATGATTCTAACTGAAATAAGTCACACAGAAAAAGAAACATCATAAGATATCAGTAATACACGGAATGAAAACTTGGCTACACAGGAACTGAATTCCAAAACAGAACAGTGTCTCAAATTTAGAAAACCATCTTATGCTTGCTTAAGGGTAAAGGTGAGTTGGGTTGCTGCATAAAACCAGAGATTGAAATGAGCACAGATAAAGTTCCTTAAGCCAAATATGGAATAGACAAGAGCTACTCCTTGCTCAACGAAATGGACTCAAAATCGCATATTAAACGCCTAAGAATGTACCTGACTAGTAAGTATCTTAAAACCTATGGATTGCTATGTCTCCAAAAGAGAATCAAGCATGTGTACAGGGGCATAAACGCAGCAGTGATAGGATTGGAGAGGTTCGGTGAGCAAATGAAGACCCTTTGAAGTCATATTGCATGGTACCCATTCCATGGGTTTCAACTACCCAGGTTTTAGGTATTCTTCCTTCAGCTAAAACATGCATGTGGAACCCAAGTATGATCAACCATGTGAACGGGAGACGTGTTCAAATATGTCTCAGTTTTCCTCCCCTGGTACTCGGGTGCAACATTCCAGACGCTTTACTAACACTCTCCCCACTTGGAGAGTCAGCGCCTTTAACCTCCTGTTTCGCCCAGTTTGCAATTTCTGCGGAAGATGAACAGGAATAGCGAGAACCAATGAGAGGCTAGCTGGAGGTGTCTGGACGGGCAAATTTAACTCTCATTTCCCACCAGGAAGAGGAAATAACCAAAGGCTCAGCGTGCCGTACCGGAACCAGATTAGGGCCTGAAGCCATCCTGCGGTGTTGCGGCCAGCTCAAAAGAAAGCGAGTTGAAGAAAGGAGCTCAGGGGCACTGTAATTCACAAACCTGCAGAGTTATAAATGACAGCTATCGTCCAAAAATAGACTGAAGTAAGGCTGCCAAGAGGACTTGAAAGCGGGGCAGAATTGCAGGAAACCGATTTCAGGAGGTAGACTGGAATTGCATTGAAAGCATAGGAAAAGAGGCAGAACGTCCACAATGATGCACTTGGCCAAAAAGGGCGTATGCGTTTTTTCCTGAATATATTCAGGAAAAAACGCATACGCCCTTTTTGGCCAACCAAGCAAGCTTGCAAAGGAAATCTGCACTACAATGAAGTCTCACTTCCCCCCGGTCAAAAGGGCCATCTGAAAAAAGTGTAAAATCCAGAAAGGCAGGACAGGCCATGGAGAACTGGGAGCCTTGTTATGCTGATGGGCGGGATGTAAATTGCCAACAACCACTCGGGAGAAGTGTATGGTGTTTCCTGAAACATCTAAAAAACAAAGCAACAGAACCTAGGGCACTTCCACTTATGGTCCTATAGCTTAGGGAAATTAAAATCAAAAAGACACAGCCACCCCAAAGTTTGGAACGGCTCTGTTTACAAGAACCTCGTTTACAGTACAAGTTCAACATCGCAGAAAGTGAAAAATGGATAAAGAAGTTGTGGTATTTACTTACAAAGCAATATCACTCAGCAATGAAATCTGTGTCATCAGGCCCTTAGCAGCACAATGAGTGGATTGAGGTATGATGATTCTAACTGAAGTAAGTCACACAGAAAAAGAAACATCATAAGATATCAGTAATACACGGAATGTAAACTTGGCTACACAGGAACTGAATTACAGAACAGAACAGGGTCTCAAATTTAGAAAACCAACTTATGCTTGCTTAAGGGTAAAGGTGAGTTGGGGTGCTGCATAAAACCAGAGATTGAAATGAGCACAGATAAAGTTGCTTAAGTCAAATATGGAATAGACAAGAGCTACTCCTTGCTCAACGAAATGGACTCAACACCGCATATTAAACGCCTAAGAATGTACCTGACTAGTAAGTATCTTAAAAACCTATGGATTGCTATGTCTCCGAAAGAGAATCAAGCATGTGTACAGGGGCATAAACGCAGCAGTGATAGGATTGGAGAGGTTCGGTGAGCAAATGAAGACCCTTTGAAGTCATATTGCGTGGTACCCATTACACGGGTCTCAACTCTCCAGGTTTAAGGTATTCTTCCTTCAGCTAAAACATGCATGTGGAACCCAAGTATGATCAACCATGTGAACGGGAGACGTGTTCAAATATGTCTCAGTTTTCCTCCCCTGGTACTCGGGTGCAACATTCCAGACGCTTTACTAACACTCTCCCCACTTGGAGAGTCAGCGCCTTTAACCTCCTGTTTGGCCCAGTTTGCAATTTCTGCGGAAGATGAACAGGAATAGCGAGAACCAATGAGAGGCTAGCTGGAGGTGTCTGGACGGGCAAATTTAACTCTCATTTCCCACCAGGAAGAGGAAATAACCAAAGGCTCAGCGTGCCGTACCGGAACCAGATTAGGGCCTGAAGCCATCCTGCGGTGTTGCGGCCAGGTCACAAGAAAGCGAGTTGAAGAAAGGAGCTCAGGGGCACTGTAATTCACAAACCTGCAGAGTTATAAATGACAGCTATCGTCCAAAAATAGACTGAAGTAAGGCTGCCAAGAGGACTTGAAAGCGGGGCAGAATTGCAGGAAACCGATTTCAGGAGGTAGACTGGAATTGCATTGAAAGCATAGGAAAAGAGGCAGAACGTCCACAATGATGCACTTGGCCAAAAAGGGCGTATGCGTTTTTTCCTGAATATATTCAGGAAAAAACGCATACGCCCTTTTTGGCCAACCAAGCAAGCTTGCAAAGGAAATCTGCACTACAATGAAGTCTCACTTCCCCCCGGTCAAAAGGGCCATCTGAAAAAAGTGTAAAATCCAGAAAGGCAGGACAGGCCATGGAGAACTGGGAGCCTTGTTATGCTGATGGGCGGGATGTAAATTGCCAACAACCACTCGGGAGAAGTGTATGGTGTTTCCTGAAACATCTAAAAAACAAAGCAACAGAACCTAGGGCACTTCCACTTATGGTCCTATAGCTTAGGGAAATTAAAATCAAAAAGACACAGCCACCCCAAAGTTTGGAACGGCTCCGTTTACAAGAACCTCGTTTACAGTACAAGTTCAACATCGCAGAAAGTGAAAAATGGATAAAGAAGTTGTGGTATTTACTTACAAAGCAATATCACTCAGCAATGAAATCTGTGTCATCAGGCCCGTAGCAGCACAATGAGTGGATTCAGGTATGATGATTCTAACTGAAGTAAGTCACACAGAAAAAGAAACATCATAAGATATCAGTAATACACGGAATGTAAACTTGGCTACACAGGAACTGAATTACAGAACAGAACAGGGTCTCAAATTTAGAAAACCAACTTATGCTTCCTTAAGCGTAAAGGTGAGTTGGGGTGCTGCATAAAACCAGAGATTGAAATGAGCACAGATAAAGTTCCTTAAGTCAAATATGGAATAGACAAGAGCTACTCCTTGCTCAATGAAATGGACTCAACACCTCATATTAAACGCCTAAGAATGTTCCTGACTAGTAAGTATCTTAAAACCTATGGATTGCTATGTCTCCAAAAGAGAATCAAGCATGTGTACAGGGGCATAAACGCAGCAGTGATAGGATTGGAGAGGTTCGGTGCGCAAATGAAGACACTTTGAAGTCATATTGCATGGTACCCATTACACGGGTCTTAACTCTCCAGGTTTAAGGTATTCTTCCTTCAGCTAAAACATGCATGTGGAACCCAAGTATGATCAACCATGTGAACGGGAGACGTGTTCAAATATGTCTCAGTTTTCCTCCCCTGGTACTCGGGTGCAACATTCCAGACGCTTTACTAACACTCTCCCCACTTGGAGAGTCAGCGCCTTTAACCTCCTGTTTGGCCCAGTTTGCAATTTCTGCGGAAGATGAACAGGAATAGCGAGAACCAATGAGAGGCTAGCTGGAGGTGTCTGGACGGGCAAATTTAACTCTCATTTCCCACCAGGAAGAGGAAATAACCAAAGGCTCAGCGTGCCGTGCCGGAACCAGATTAGGGCCTGAAGCCATCCTGCGGTGTTGCGGCCAGGTCACAAGAAAGCGAGTTGAAGAAAGGAGCTCAGGGGCACTGTAATTCACAAACCTGCATAGTTATAAATGACAGCTATCGTCCAAAAATAGACTGAAGTAAGGCTGCCAAGAGGACTTGAAAGCGGGGCAGAATTGCAGGAAACCGATTTCAGGAGGTAGACTGGAATTGCATTGAAAGCATAGGAAAAGAGGCAGAACGTCCACAATGATGCACTTGGCCAAAAAGGGCGTATGCGTTTTTTCCTGAATATATTCAGGAAAAAACGCATACGCCCTTTTTGGCCAACCAAGCAAGCTTGCAAAGGAAATCTGCACTACAATGAAGTCTCACTTCCCCCCGGTCAAAAGGGCCATCTGAAAAAAGTGTAAAATCCAGAAAGGCAAGACAGGCCATGGAGAACTGGGAGCCTTGTTATGCTGATGGGCGGGATGTAAATTGCCAACAACCACTCGGGAGAAGTGTATGGTGTTTCCTGAAACATCTAAAAAACAAAGCAACAGAACCTAGGGCACTTCCACTTATGGTCCTATAGCTTAGGGAAATTAAAATCAAAAAGACACAGCCACCCCAAAGTTTGGAACGGCTCTGTTTACAAGAACCTCGTTTACAGTACAAGTTCAACATCGCAGAAAGTGAAAAATGGATAAAGAAGTTGTGGTATTCACTTACAAAGCAATATCACTCAGCAATGAAATCTGTGTCATCAGGCCCTTAGCATCGCAATGAGTGGATTCAGGTATGATGATTCTAACTGAAATAAGTCACACAGAAAAAGAAACATCATAAGATATCACTAATACACGGAATTTAAACTTGCCTACACAGGAACTGAATTACAGAACAGAACAGGGTCTCAAATTTAGAAAACCAACTTATGCTTGCTTAAGGGTAAAGGTGAGCTGGGGTGCTGCATAAAACCAGAGATTGAAATGAGCACAGATAAAGTTCCTTAAGTCAAATATGGAATAGACAAGAGCTACTCCTTGCTCAACGAAATGGACTCAACACCCCATATTAAACGCCTAAGAATGTTCCTGACTAGTAAGTATCTTCAAACCTATGGATTGCTATGTCTCCAAAAGAGAATCAAGCATATGTACAGGGGCATAAACGCAGCAGTGATAGGATTGGAGAGGTTCGGTGAGCAAATGAAGACCCTTTGAAGTCATATTGCATGGTACCCATTCCACGGATTTCAACTACCCAGGTTTAAGGTATTCTTCCTTCAGCTAAAACATGCATGTGGAACCTAGAGTATGATCAACCATGTGATCGGGAGACGTGTTCAAATATGTCTCAGTTTTCGTACCCTGGTACTTGGGTGCAACATTCCAGACGCTTTACTAACACTCTCCCGACTTGGAGAGTCAGTCCCTTTAACCTCCTGTTTGGCCCAGTTTACAATTTCTGCGGAAGATGAACAGGAATAGCGAGAACCAATGAGAGGCTAGCTGGAGGTGTCTGGACGGGCAAATTTAACTCTCATTTCCCACCAGGAAGAGGAAATAACCAAAGGCTCAGCGTGCCGTACCGGAACCAGATTAGGGCCTGAAGCCATCCTGCGGTGTTGCGGCCAGCTCAAAAGAAAGCGAGTTGAAGAAAGGAGCTCAGGGGCACTGTAATTCACAAACCTGCAGAGTTATAAATGACAGCTATCGTCCAAAAATAGACTGAAGTAAGGCTGCCAAGAGGACTTGAAAGCGGGGCAGAATTGCAGGAAACCGATTTCAGGAGGTAGACTGGAATTGCATTGAAAGCATAGGAAAAGAGGCAGAACGTCCACAATGATGCACTTGGCCAAAAAGGGCGTATGCGTTTTTTCCTGAATATATTCAGGAAAAAACGCATACGCCCTTTTTGGCCAACCAAGCAAGCTTGCAAAGGAAATCTGCACTACAATGAAGTCTCACTTCCCCCCGGTCAAAAGGGCCATCTGAAAAAAGTGTAAAATCCAGAAAGGCAGGACAGGCCATGGAGAACTGGGAGCCTTGTTATGCTGATGGGCGGGATGTAAATTGCCAACAACCACTCGGGAGAAGTGTATGGTGTTTCCTGAAACATCTAAAAAACAAAGCAACAGAAGCTAGGGCACTTCCACTTATGGTCCTATAGCTTAGGGAAATTAAAATCAAAAAGACACAGCCACCCCAAAGTTTGGAACGGCTCTGTTTACAAGAACCTCGTTTACAGTACAAGTTCAACATCGCAGAAAGTGAAAAATGGATAAAGAAGTTGTGGTATTTACTTACAAAGCAATATCACTCAGCAATGCAATCTGTGTCATCAGGCCCTTAGCAGCACAATGAGTGGATTGAGGTATGATGATTCTAACTGAAGTAAGTCACACAGAAAAAGAAACATCATAAGATATCAGTAATACACGGAATGTAAACTTGGCTACACAGGAACTGAATTACAGAACAGAACAGGGTCTCAAATTTAGAAAACCAACTTATGCTTGCTTAAGGGTAAAGGTGAGTTGGGGTGCTGCATAAAACCAGAGATTGAAATGAGCACAGATAAAGTTCCTTAAGTCAAATATGGAATAGACAAGAGCTACTCCTTGCTCAACGAAATGGACTCAACACCGCATATTAAACGCCTAAGAATGTACCTGACTAGTAAGTATCTTAAAAACCTATGGATTGCTATGTCTCCAAAAGAGAATCAAGCATGTGTACAGGGGCATAAACGCAGCAGTGATAGGATTGGAGAGGTTCGGTGAGCAAATGAAGACCCTTTGAAGTCATATTGCGTGGTACCCATTACACGGGTCTCAACTCTCCAGGTTTAAGGTATTCTTCCTTCAGCTAAAACATGCATGTGGAACCCAAGTATGATCAACCATGTGAACGGGAGACGTGTTCAAATATGTCTCAGTTTTCCTCCCCTGGTACTCGGGTGCAACATTCCAGACGCTTTACTAACACTCTCCCCACTTGGAGAGTCAGCGCCTTTAACCTCCTGTTTGGCCCAGTTTGCAATTTCTGCGGAAGATGAACAGGAATAGCGAGAACCAATGAGAGGCTAGCTGGAGGTGTCTGGACGGGCAAATTTAACTCTCATTTCCCACCAGGAAGAGGAAATAACCAAAGGCTCAGCGTGCCGTGCCGGAACCAGATTAGGGCCTGAAGCCATCCTGCGGTCTTGCGGCCAGGTCACAAGAAAGCGAGTTGAAGAAAGGAGCTCAGGGGCACTGTAATTCACAAACCTGCAGAGTTATAAATGACAGCTATCGTCCAAAAATAGACTGAAGTAAGGCTGCCAAGAGGACTTGAAAGCGGGGCAGAATTGCAGGAAACCGATTTCAGGAGGTAGACTGGAATTGCATTGAAAGCATAGGAAAAGAGGCAGAACGTCCACAATGATGCACTTGGCCAAAAAGGGCGTATGCGTTTTTTCCTGAATATATTCAGGAAAAAAAGCATACGCCCTTTTTGGCCAAACAAGCAAGCTTGCAAAGGAAATCTGCACTACAATGAAGTCTCACTTGCCCCCAGTCAAAAGGGCCATCTGAAAAAAGTGTAAAATCCAGAAAGGCAGGACAGGCCATGGAGAACTGGGAGCCTTGTTATGCTGATGGGCGGGATGTAAATTGCCAACAACCACTCGGGAGAAGTGTATGGTGTTTCCTGAAACATCTAAAAAACAAAGCAACAGAACCTAGGGCACTTCCACTTATGGTCCTATAGCTTAGGGAAATTAAAATCAAAAAGACACAGCCACCCCAAAGTTTGGAACGGCTCCGTTTACAAGAACCTCATTTACAGTACAAGTTCAACATCGCAGAAAGTGAAAAATGGATAAAGAAGTTGTGGTATTTACTTACAAAGCAATATCACTCAGCAATGAAATCTGTGTCATCAGGCCCTTAGCAGCACAATGAGTGGATTCAGGTATGATGATTCTAACTGAAGTAAGTCACACAGAAAAAGAAACATCATAAGATATCAGTAATACACGGAATGTAAACTTGGCTACACAGGAACTGAATTACAGAACAGAACAGGGTCTCAAATTTAGAAAACCAACTTATGCTTGCTTAAGGGGAAAGGTGAGTTGGGGTGCTGCATAAAACCAGAGATTGAAATGAGCACAGATAAAGTTTCTTAAGCCAAATATGGAATAGACAAGAGCTACTCCTTGCTCAACGAAATGGACTCAACACCCCATATTAAACGCCTAAGAATGTTCCTGACTAGTAAGTATCTTAAAACCTATGGATTGCTATGTCTCCAAAAGAGAATCAAGCATGTGTACAGGGGCATAAACGCAGCAGTGATAGGATTGG
The DNA here is from genome assembly GCF_949987515.2 of Delphinus delphis. Lineage (NCBI taxonomy): Eukaryota > Metazoa > Chordata > Mammalia > Artiodactyla > Delphinidae > Delphinus > Delphinus delphis. The sequence continues at coordinate 184,781,965 of NC_082683.1, read as the reverse complement.
AGAGGTTCGGTGCGCAAATGAAGACACTTTGAAGTCATATTGCATGGTACCCATTCCACGGGTTTCAACTACCCAGGTTTAAGGTATTCTTCCTTCAGCTAAAACATGCATGTGGAACCTAGAGTATGATCAACCATGTGATCGGGAGACGTGTTCAAATATGTCTCAGTTTTCGTACCCTGGTACTCGGGTGCAACATTCCAGACGCTTTACTAACACTCTCCCCACTTGGAGAGTCAGTCCCTTTAACCTCCTGTTTGGCCCAGTTTGCAATTTCTGCGGAAGATGAACAGGAATAGCGAGAACCAATGAGAGACTAGCTGGAGGTGTCTGGACGGGCAAATTTAACTCTCATTTCCCACCAGGAAGAGGAAATAACCAAAGGCTCAGCGTGCCGTACCGGAACCAGATTAGGTCCTGAAGCCATCCTGCGGTGTTGCGGCCAGGTCACAAGAAAGCGAGTTGAAGAAAGGAGCTCAGGGGCACTGTAATTCACAAACCTGCAGAGTTATAAATGACAGCTATCGTCCAAAAATAGACTGAAGTAAGGCTGCCAAGAGGACTTGAAAGCGGGGCAGAATTGCAGGAAACCGATTTCAGGAGGTAGACTGGAATTGCATTGAAAGCATAGGAAAAGAGGCAGAACGTCCACAATGATGCACTTGGCCAAAAAGGGCGTATGCGTTTTTTCCTGAATATATTCAGGAAAAAACGCATACGCCCTTTTTGGCCAACCAAGCAAGCTTGCAAAGGAAATCTGCACTACAATGAAGTCTCACTTCCCCCCGGTCAAAAGGGCCATCTGAAAAAAGTGTAAAATCCAGAAAGGCAGGACAGGCCATGGAGAACTGGGAGCCTTGTTATGCTGATGGGCGGGATGTAAATTGCCAACAACCACTCGGGAGAAGTGTATGGTGTTTCCTGAAACATCTAAAAAACAAAGCAACAGAACCTAGGGCACTTCCACTTATGGTCCTATAGCTTAGGGAAATTAAAATCAAAAAGACACAGCCACCCCAAAGTTTGGAACGGCTCCGTTTACAAGAACCTCGTTTACAGTACAAGTTCAACATCGCAGAAAGTGAAAAATGGATAAAGAAGTTGTGGTATTTACTTACAAAGCAATATCACTCAGCAATGAAATCTGTGTCATCAGGCCCGTAGCAGCACAATGAGTGGATTCAGGTATGATGATTCTAACTGAAGTAAGTCACACAGAAAAAGAAACATCATAAGATATCAGTAATACACGGAATGTAAACTTGGCTACACAGGAACTGAATTACAGAACAGAACAGGGTCTCAAATTTAGAAAACCAACTTATGCTTCCTTAAGCGTAAAGGTGAGTTGGGGTGCTGCATAAAACCAGAGATTGAAATGAGCACAGATAAAGTTCCTTAAGTCAAATATGGAATAGACAAGAGCTACTCCTTGCTCAACGAAATGGACTCAACACCTCATATTAAACGCCTAAGAATGTTCCTGACTAGTAAGTATCTTAAAACCTATGGATTGCTATGTCTCCAAAAGAGAATCAAGCATGTGTACAGGGGCATAAACGCAGCAGTGATAGGATTGGAGAGGTTCGGTGCGCAAATGAAGACACTTTGAAGTCATATTGCATGGTACCCATTACACGGGTCTTAACTCTCCAGGTTTAAGGTATTCTTCCTTCAGCTAAAACATGCATGTGGAACCCAAGTATGATCAACCATGTGAACGGGAGACGTGTTCAAATATGTCTCAGTTTTCCTCCCCTGGTACTCGGGTGCAACATTCCAGACGCTTTACTAACACTCTCCCCACTTGGAGAGTCAGCGCCTTTAACCTCCTGTTTGGCCCAGTTTGCAATTTCTGCGGAAGATGAACAGGAATAGCGAGAACCAATGAGAGGCTAGCTGGAGGTGTCTGGACGGGCAAATTTAACTCTCATTTCCCACCAGGAAGAGGAAATAACCAAAGGCTCAGCGTGCCGTGCCGGAACCAGATTAGGGCCTGAAGCCATCCTGCGGTGTTGCGGCCAGGTCACAAGAAAGCGAGTTGAAGAAAGGAGCTCAGGGGCACTGTAATTCACAAACCTGCATAGTTATAAATGACAGCTATCGTCCAAAAATAGACTGAAGTAAGGCTGCCAAGAGGACTTGAAAGCGGGGCAGAATTGCAGGAAACCGATTTCAGGAGGTAGACTGGAATTGCATTGAAAGCATAGGAAAAGAGGCAGAACGTCCACAATGATGCACTTGGCCAAAAAGGGCGTATGCGTTTTTTCCTGAATATATTCAGGAAAAAACGCATACGCCCTTTTTGGCCAACCAAGCAAGCTTGCAAAGGAAATCTGCACTACAATGAAGTCTCACTTCCCCCCGGTCAAAAGGGCCATCTGAAAAAAGTGTAAAATCCAGAAAGGCAAGACAGGCCATGGAGAACTGGGAGCCTTGTTATGCTGATGGGCGGGATGTAAATTGCCAACAACCACTCGGGAGAAGTGTATGGTGTTTCCTGAAACATCTAAAAAACAAAGCAACAGAACCTAGGGCACTTCCACTTATGGTCCTATAGCTTAGGGAAATTAAAATCAAAAAGACACAGCCACCCCAAAGTTTGGAACGGCTCTGTTTACAAGAACCTCGTTTACAGTACAAGTTCAACATCGCAGAAAGTGAAAAATGGATAAAGAAGTTGTGGTATTCACTTACAAAGCAATATCACTCAGCAATGAAATCTGTGTCATCAGGCCCTTAGCATCGCAATGAGTGGATTCAGGTATGATGATTCTAACTGAAATAAGTCACACAGAAAAAGAAACATCATAAGATATCACTAATACACGGAATTTAAACTTGCCTACACAGGAACTGAATTACAGAACAGAACAGGGTCTCAAATTTAGAAAACCAACTTATGCTTGCTTAAGGGTAAAGGTGAGCTGGGGTGCTGCATAAAACCAGAGATTGAAATGAGCACAGATAAAGTTCCTTAAGTCAAATATGGAATAGACAAGAGCTACTCCTTGCTCAACGAAATGGACTCAACACCCCATATTAAACGCCTAAGAATGTTCCTGACTAGTAAGTATCTTCAAACCTATGGATTGCTATGTCTCCAAAAGAGAATCAAGCATATGTACAGGGGCATAAACGCAGCAGTGATAGGATTGGAGAGGTTCGGTGAGCAAATGAAGACCCTTTGAAGTCATATTGCATGGTACCCATTCCACGGATTTCAACTACCCAGGTTTAAGGTATTCTTCCTTCAGCTAAAACATGCATGTGGAACCTAGAGTATGATCAACCATGTGATCGGGAGACGTGTTCAAATATGTCTCAGTTTTCGTACCCTGGTACTTGGGTGCAACATTCCAGACGCTTTACTAACACTCTCCCGACTTGGAGAGTCAGTCCCTTTAACCTCCTGTTTGGCCCAGTTTACAATTTCTGCGGAAGATGAACAGGAATAGCGAGAACCAATGAGAGGCTAGCTGGAGGTGTCTGGACGGGCAAATTTAACTCTCATTTCCCACCAGGAAGAGGAAATAACCAAAGGCTCAGCGTGCCGTACCGGAACCAGATTAGGGCCTGAAGCCATCCTGCGGTGTTGCGGCCAGCTCAAAAGAAAGCGAGTTGAAGAAAGGAGCTCAGGGGCACTGTAATTCACAAACCTGCAGAGTTATAAATGACAGCTATCGTCCAAAAATAGACTGAAGTAAGGCTGCCAAGAGGACTTGAAAGCGGGGCAGAATTGCAGGAAACCGATTTCAGGAGGTAGACTGGAATTGCATTGAAAGCATAGGAAAAGAGGCAGAACGTCCACAATGATGCACTTGGCCAAAAAGGGCGTATGCGTTTTTTCCTGAATATATTCAGGAAAAAACGCATACGCCCTTTTTGGCCAACCAAGCAAGCTTGCAAAGGAAATCTGCACTACAATGAAGTCTCACTTCCCCCCGGTCAAAAGGGCCATCTGAAAAAAGTGTAAAATCCAGAAAGGCAGGACAGGCCATGGAGAACTGGGAGCCTTGTTATGCTGATGGGCGGGATGTAAATTGCCAACAACCACTCGGGAGAAGTGTATGGTGTTTCCTGAAACATCTAAAAAACAAAGCAACAGAAGCTAGGGCACTTCCACTTATGGTCCTATAGCTTAGGGAAATTAAAATCAAAAAGACACAGCCACCCCAAAGTTTGGAACGGCTCTGTTTACAAGAACCTCGTTTACAGTACAAGTTCAACATCGCAGAAAGTGAAAAATGGATAAAGAAGTTGTGGTATTTACTTACAAAGCAATATCACTCAGCAATGAAATCTGTGTCATCAGGCCCTTAGCAGCACAATGAGTGGATTGAGGTATGATGATTCTAACTGAAGTAAGTCACACAGAAAAAGAAACATCATAAGATATCAGTAATACACGGAATGTAAACTTGGCTACACAGGAACTGAATTACAGAACAGAACAGGGTCTCAAATTTAGAAAACCAACTTATGCTTGCTTAAGGGTAAAGGTGAGTTGGGGTGCTGCATAAAACCAGAGATTGAAATGAGCACAGATAAAGTTCCTTAAGTCAAATATGGAATAGACAAGAGCTACTCCTTGCTCAACGAAATGGACTCAACACCGCATATTAAACGCCTAAGAATGTACCTGACTAGTAAGTATCTTAAAAACCTATGGATTGCTATGTCTCCAAAAGAGAATCAAGCATGTGTACAGGGGCATAAACGCAGCAGTGATAGGATTGGAGAGGTTCGGTGAGCAAATGAAGACCCTTTGAAGTCATATTGCGTGGTACCCATTACACGGGTCTCAACTCTCCAGGTTTAAGGTATTCTTCCTTCAGCTAAAACATGCATGTGGAACCCAAGTATGATCAACCATGTGAACGGGAGACGTGTTCAAATATGTCTCAGTTTTCCTCCCCTGGTACTCGGGTGCAACATTCCAGACGCTTTACTAACACTCTCCCCACTTGGAGAGTCAGCGCCTTTAACCTCCTGTTTGGCCCAGTTTGCAATTTCTGCGGAAGATGAACAGGAATAGCGAGAACCAATGAGAGGCTAGCTGGAGGTGTCTGGACGGGCAAATTTAACTCTCATTTCCCACCAGGAAGAGGAAATAACCAAAGGCTCAGCGTGCCGTGCCGGAACCAGATTAGGGCCTGAAGCCATCCTGCGGTGTTGCGGCCAGGTCACAAGAAAGCGAGTTGAAGAAAGGAGCTCAGGGGCACTGTAATTCACAAACCTGCAGAGTTATAAATGACAGCTATCGTCCAAAAATAGACTGAAGTAAGGCTGCCAAGAGGACTTGAAAGCGGGGCAGAATTGCAGGAAACCGATTTCAGGAGGTAGACTGGAATTGCATTGAAAGCATAGGAAAAGAGGCAGAACGTCCACAATGATGCACTTGGCCAAAAAGGGCGTATGCGTTTTTTCCTGAATATATTCAGGAAAAAACGCATACGCCCTTTTTGGCCAACCAAGCAAGCTTGCAAAGGAAATCTGCACTACAATGAAGTCTCACTTCCCCCCAGTCAAAAGGGCCATCTGAAAAAAGTGTAAAATCCAGAAAGGCAGGACAGGCCATGGAGAACTGGGAGCCTTGTTATGCTGATGGGCGGGATGTAAATTGCCAACAACCACTCGGGAGAAGTGTATGGTGTTTCCTGAAACATCTAAAAAACAAAGCAACAGAACCTAGGGCACTTCCACTTATGGTCCTATAGCTTAGGGAAATTAAAATCAAAAAGACACAGCCACCCCAAAGTTTGGAACGGCTCCGTTTACAAGAACCTCATTTACAGTACAAGTTCAACATCGCAGAAAGTGAAAAATGGATAAAGAAGTTGTGGTATTTACTTACAAAGCAATATCACTCAGCAATGAAATCTGTGTCATCAGGCCCTTAGCAGCACAATGAGTGGATTCAGGTATGATGATTCTAACTGAAGTAAGTCACACAGAAAAAGAAACATCATAAGATATCAGTAATACACGGAATGTAAACTTGGCTACACAGGAACTGAATTACAGAACAGAACAGGGTCTCAAATTTAGAAAACCAACTTATGCTTCCTTAAGCGTAAAGGTGAGTTGGGGTGCTGCATAAAACCAGAGATTGAAATGAGCACAGATAAAGTTCCTTAAGCCAAATATGGAATAGACAAGAGCTACTCCTTGCTCAACGAAATGGACACAAAACCGCATATTAAACGCCTAAGAATGTACCTGACTAGTAAGTATCTTAAAACCTATGGATTGCTATGTCTCCAAAAGAGAATCAAGCATGTGTACAGGGGCATAAACGCAGCAGTGATAGGATTGGAGAGGTTCGGAGAGCAAATGAAGACACTTTGAAGTCATATTGCATGGTACCCATTCCATGGGTTTCAACTACCCAGGTTTTAGGTATTCTTCCTTCAGCTAAAACATGCATGTGGAACCCAAGTATGATCAACCATGTGAACGGGAGACGTGTTCAAATATGTCTCAGTTTTCCTCCCCTGGTACTCGGGTGCAACATTCCAGACGCTTTACTAACACTCTCCCCACTTGGAGAGTCAGCGCCTTTAACCTCCTGTTTCGCCCAGTTTGCAATTTCTGCGGAAGATGAACAGGAATAGCGAGAACCAATGAGAGGCTAGCTGGAGGTGTCTGGACGGGCAAATTTAACTCTCATTTCCCACCAGGAAGAGGAAATAACCAAAGGCTCAGCGTGCCGTACCGGAACCAGATTAGGGCCTGAAGCCATCCTGCGGTGTTGCGGCCAGCTCAAAAGAAAGCGAGTTGAAGAAAGGAGCTCAGGGGCACTGTAATTCACAAACCTGCAGAGTTATAAATGACAGCTATCGTCCAAAAATAGACTGAAGTAAGGCTGCCAAGAGGACTTGAAAGCGGGGCAGAATTGCAGGAAACCGATTTCAGGAGGTAGACTGGAATTGCATTGAAAGCATAGGAAAAGAGGCAGAACGTCCACAATGATGCACTTGGCCAAAAAGGGCGTATGCGTTTTTTCCTGAATATATTCAGGAAAAAACGCATACGCCCTTTTTGGCCAACCAAGCAAGCTTGCAAAGGAAATCTGCACTACAATGAAGTCTCACTTCCCCCCGGTCAAAAGGGCCATCTGAAAAAAGTGTAAAATCCAGAAAGGCAGGACAGGCCATGGAGAACTGGGAGCCTTGTTATGCTGATGGGCGGGATGTAAATTGCCAACAACCACTCGGGAGAAGTGTATGGTGTTTCCTGAAACATCTAAAAAACAAAGCAACAGAACCTAGGGCACTTCCACTTACGGTCCTATAGCTTAGGGAAATTAAAATCAAAAAGACACAGCCACCCCAAAGTTTGGAACGGCTCTGTTTACAAGAACCTCGTTTACAGTACAAGTTCAACATCGCAGAAAGTGAAAAATGGATAAAGAAGTTGTGGTATTTACTTACAAAGCAATATCACTCAGCAATGAAATCTGTGTCATCAGGCCCTTAGCAGCACAATGAGTGGATTGAGGTATGATGATTCTAACTGAAGTAAGTCACACAGAAAAAGAAACATCATAAGATATCAGTAATACACGGAATGTAAACTTGGCTACACAGGAACTGAATTACAGAACAGAACAGGGTCTCAAATTTAGAAAACCAACTTATGCTTGCTTAAGGGTAAAGGTGAGTTGGGGTGCTGCATAAAACCAGAGATTGAAATGAGCACAGATAAAGTTCCTTAAGTCAAATATGGAATAGACAAGAGCTACTCCTTGCTCAACGAAATGGACTCAACACCGCATATTAAACGCCTAAGAATGTACCTGACTAGTAAGTATCTTAAAAACCTATGGATTGCTATGTCTCCGAAAGAGAATCAAGCATGTGTACAGGGGCATAAACGCAGCAGTGATAGGATTGGAGAGGTTCGGTGAGCAAATGAAGACCCTTTGAAGTCATATTGCGTGGTACCCATTACACGGGTCTCAACTCTCCAGGTTTAAGGTATTCTTCCTTCAGCTAAAACATGCATGTGGAACCCAAGTATGATCAACCATGTGAACGGGAGACGTGTTCAAATATGTCTCAGTTTTCCTCCCCTGGTACTCGGGTGCAACATTCCAGACGCTTTACTAACACTCTCCCCACTTGGAGAGTCAGCGCCTTTAACCTCCTGTTTCGCCCAGTTTGCAATTTCTGCGGAAGATGAACAGGAATAGCGAGAACCAATGAGAGGCTAGCTGGAGGTGTCTGGACGGGCAAATTTAACTCTCATTTCCCACCAGGAAGAGGAAATAACCAAAGGCTCAGCGTGCCGTGCCGGAACCAGATTAGGGTCTGAAGCCATCCTGCGGTGTTGCGGCCAGGTCACAAGAAAGCGAGTTGAAGAAAGGAGCTCAGGGGCACTGTAATTCACAAACCTGCAGAGTTATAAATGACAGCTATCGTCCAAAAATAGACTGAAGTAAGGCTGCCAAGAGGACTTGAAAGCGGGGCAGAATTGCAGGAAACCGATTTCAGGAGGTAGACTGGAATTGCATTGAAAGCATAGGAAAAGAGACAGAACGTCCACAATGATGCACTTGGCCAAAAAGGGCGTATGCGTTTTTTCCTGAATATATTCAGGAAAAAACGCATACGCCCTTTTTGGCCAACCAAGCAAGCTTGCAAAGGAAATCTGCACTACAATGAAGTCTCACTTCCCCCCGGTCAAAAGGGCCATCTGAAAAAAGTGTAAAATCCAGAAAGGCAGGACAGGCCATGGAGAACTGGGAGCCTTGTTATGCTGATGGGCGGGATGTAAATTGCCAACAACCACTCGGGAGAAGTGTATGGTGTTTCCTGAAACATCTAAAAAACAAAGCAACAGAACCTAGGGCACTGCCACTTATGGTCCTATAGTTTAGGGAAATTAAAATCAAAAAGACACAGCCACCCCAAAGTTTGGAACGGCTCTGTTTACAAGAACCTCGTTTACAGTACAAGTTCAACATCGCAGAAAGTGAAAAATGGATAAAGAATTTGTGGTATTCACTTACAAAGCAATATCACTCAGCAATGAAATCTATGTCATCAGACCCTTAGCATCACAATGAGTGGATTCAGGTACGATGATTCTAACTGAAATAAGTCACACAGAAAAAGAAACATCATAAGATATCAGTAATACACGGAATGTAAACTTGGCTACACAGGAACTGAATTACAGAACAGAACAGGGTCTCAAATTTAGAAAACCAACTTATGCTTGCTAAAGGGTAAAGGTGAGTTGGGGTGCTGCATTAAACCAGAGATTGAAATGAGCACAGATAAAGTTTCTTAAGCCAAATATGGAATAGACAAGAGCTACTCCTTGCTCAACGAAATGGACTCAACATCCCATATTAAACGCCTAAGAATGTTCCTGACTAGTAAGTATCTTAAAACCTATGGATTGCTATGTCTCCAAAAGAGAATCAAGCATGTGTACAGGGGCATAAACGCAGCAGTGATAGGATTGGAGAGGTTCGGTGCGCAAATGAAGACACTTTGAAGTCATATTGCATGGTACCCATTCCACGGGTTTCAACTACCCAGGTTTAAGGTATTCTTCCTTCAGCTAAAACATGCATGTGGAACCTAGAGTATGATCATCCATGTGATTGGGAGACGTGTTCAAATATGTCTCAGTTTTCGTACCCTGGTACTCGGGTGCAACATTCCAGACGCTTTACTAACACTCTCCCGACTTGGAGAGTCAGTCCCTTTAACCTCCTGTTTGGCCCAGTTTGCAATTTCTGCGGAAGATGAACAGGAATAGCGAGAACCAATGAGAGACTAGCTGGAGGTGTCTGGACGGGCAAATTTAACTCTCATTTCCCACCAGAAAGAGGAATTAAACAAAGGCTCAGCGTGCCGTGCCGGAACCAGATTAGGTCCTGAAGCCATCCTGCGGTGTTGCGGCCAGGTCACAAGAAAGCGAGTTGAAGAAAGGAGCTCAGGGGCACTGTAATTCACAAACCTGCAGAGTTATAAATGACAGCTATCGTCCAAAAATAGACTGAAGTAAGGCTGCCAAGAGGACTTGAAAGCGGGGCAGAATTGCAGGAAACCGATTTCAGGAGGTAGACTGGAATTGCATTGAAAGCATAGGAAAAGAGGCAGAACGTCCACAATGATGCACTTGGCCAAAAAGGGCGTATGCGTTTTTTCCTGAATATATTCAGGAAAAAACGCATACGCCCTTTTTGGCCAACCAAGCAAGCTTGCAAAGGAAATCTGCACTACAATGAAGTCTCACTTCCCCCCGGTCAAAAGGGCCATCTGAAAAAAGTGTAAAATCCAGAAAGGCAGGACAGGCCATGGACAACTGGGAGCCTTGTTATGCTGATGGGCGGGATGTAAATTGCCAACAACCACTCGGGAGAAGTGTATGGTGTTTCCTGAAACATCTAAAAAACAAAGCAACAGAACCTAGGGCACTTCCACTTATGGTCCTATAGCTTAGGGAAATTAAAATCAAAAAGACACAGCCACCCCAAAGTTTGGAACGGCTCCGTTTACAAGAACCTCATTTACAGTACAAGTTCAACATCGCAGAAAGTGAAAAATGGATAAAGAAGTTGTGGTATTTACTTACAAAGCAATATCACTCAGCAATGAAATCTGTGTCATCAGGCCCTTAGCAGCACAATGAGTGGATTCAGGTATGATGATTCTAACTGAAATAAGTCACACAGAAAAAGAAACATCATAAGATATCAGTAATACACGGAATGTAAACTTGGCTACACAGGAACTGAATTACAGAACAGAACAGGGTCTCAAATTTAGAAAACCAACTTATGCTTCCTTAAGCGTAAAGGTGAGTTGGGGTGCTGCATAAAACCAGAGATTGAAATGAGCACAGATAAAGTTTCTTAAGCCAAATATGGAATAGACAAGAGCTACTCCTTGCTCAACGAAATGGACTCAACACCCCATATTAAACGCCTAAGAATGTTCCTGACTAGTAAGTATCTTAAAACCTATGGATTGTTATGTCTCCAAAAGAGAATCAAGCATGTGTACAGGGGCATAAACGCAGCAGTGATAGGATTGGAGAGGTTCGGTGCGCAAATGAAGACACTTTGAAGTCATATTGCATGGTACCCATTCCACGGGTTTCAACTACCCAGGTTTAAGGTATTCTTCCTTCAGCTAAAACATGCATGTGGAACCTAGAGTATGATCAACCATGTGATTGGGAGACGTGTTCAAATATGTCTCAGTTTTCGTACCCTGGTACTCGGGTGCAACATTCCAGACGCTTTACTAACACTCTCCCGACTTGGAGAGTCAGTCCCTTTAACCTCCTGTTTGGCCCAGTTTGCAATTTCTGCGGAAGATGAACAGGAATAGCGAGAACCAATGAGAGACTAGCTGGAGGTGTCTGGACGGGCAAATTTAACTCTCATTTCCCACCAGGAAGAGGAATTAACCAAAGGCTCAGCGTGCCGTGCCGGAACCAGATTAGGTCCTGAAGCCATCCTGCGGTGTTGCGGCCAGGTCACAAGAAAGCGAGTTGAAGAAAGGAGCTCAGGGGCACTGTAATTCACAAACCTGCAGAGTTATAAATGACAGCTATCGTCCAAAAATAGACGGAAGTAAGGCTGCCAAGAGGACTTGAAAGCGGGGCAGAATTGCAGGAAACCGATTTCAGGAGGTAGACTGGAATTGCATTGAAAGCATAGGAAAAGAGGCAGAACGTCCACAATGATGCACTTGGCCAAAAAGGGCGTATGCGTTTTTTCCTGAATATATTCAGGAAAAAACGCATACGCCCTTTTTGGCCAACCAAGCAAGCTTGCAAAGGGAATCTGCACTACAATGAAGTCTCACTTCCCCCCGGTCAAAAGGGCCATCTGAAAAAAGTGTAAAATCCAGAAAGGCAGGACAGGCCATGGAGAACTGGGAGCCTTGTTATGCTGATGGGCGGGATGTAAATTGCCAACAACCACTCGGGAGAGGTGTATGGTGTTTCCTGAAACATCTAAAAAACAAAGCAACAGAGCCTAGGGCACTTCCACTTATGGTCCTATAGCTTAGGGAAATTAAAATCAAAAAGACACAGCCACCCCAAAGTTTGGAACGGCTCTGTTTACAAGAACCTCGTTTACAGTACAAGTTCAACATCGCAGAAAGTGAAAAATGGATAAAGAACTTATGGTACTTACGTACAATGCAGTATCACTCAGCAATGAAATCTATGTCATCAGGCCCGTAGCAGCATAATGAGTAGATTCAGGTACGATGATTCTAACTGAAATAAGTCACACAGAAAAAGAAACATCATAAGATATCACTAATACACGGAATGTAAACTTGGCTACACAGGAACTGAATTCCAAAACAGAACAGGGTCTCAAATTTAGAAAAACAACTTATGCTTGCTTAAGGGGAAAGGTGAGTTGGGTTGCTGCATAAAGCCAGAGATTGAAATGAGCACAGATAAAGTTCCTTAAGCCAAATATGGAATAGACAAGAGCTACTCCTTGCTCAACGAAATGGACTCAACACCGCATATTAAACGCCTAAGAATGTACCTGACTAGTAAGTATCTTAAAACCTATGGATTGCTATGTCTCCGAAAGAGAATCAAGCATGTGTACAGGGGCATAAACGCAGCAGTGATAGGATTGGAGAGGTTCGGTGAGCAAATGAAGACCCTTTGAAGTCATATTGCATGGTACCCATTCCACGGGTTTCAACTACCCAGGTTTTAGGTATTCTTCCTTCAGCTAAAACATGCATGTGGAACCCAAGTATGATCAACCATGTGAACGGGAGACGTGTTCAAATATGTCTCAGTTTTCCTCCCCTGGTACTCGGGTGCAACATTCCAGACGCTTTACTAACACTCTCCCCACTTGGAGAGTCAGCGCCTTTAACCTCCTGTTTGGCCCAGTTTGCAATTTCTGCGGAAGATGAACAGGAATAGCGAGAACCAATGAGAGGCTAGCTGGAGGTGTCTGGACGGGCAAATTTAACTCTCATTTCCCACCAGGAAGAGGAATTAACCAAAGGCTCAGCGTGCCGTACCGGAACCAGATTAGGGCCTGAAGCCATCCTGCGGTGTTGCGGCCAGCTCAAAAGAAAGCGAGTTGAAGAAAGGAGCTCAGGGGCACTGTAATTCACAAACCTGCAGAGTTATAAATGACAGCTATCGTCCAAAAATAGACTGAAGTAAGGCTGCCAAGAGGACTTGAAAGCGGGGCAGAATTGCAGGAAACCGATTTCAGGAGGTAGACTGGAATTGCATTGAAAGCATAGGAAAAGAGGCAGAACGTCCACAATGATGCACTTGGCCAAAAAGGGCGTATGCGTTTTTTCCTGAATATATTCAGGAAAAAACGCATACGCCCTTTTTGGCCAACCAAGCAAGCTTGCAAAGGAAATCTGCACTACAATGAAGTCTCACTTCCCCCCGGTCAAAAGGGCCATCTGAAAAAAGTGTAAAATCCAGAAAGGCAGGACAGGCCATGGAGAACTGGGAGCCTTGTTATGCTGATGGGCGGGATGTAAATTGCCAACAGACACTCGGGAGAAGTGTATGGTGTTTCCTGAAACATCTAAAAAACAAAGCAACAGAGCCTAGGGCACTGCCACTTATGGTCCTATAGCTTAGGGAAATTAAAATCAAAAAGACACAGTCACCCCAAAGTTTGGGACGCCTCCGTTTACAAGAACCTCGTTTACAGTACAAGTTCAACATCGCAGAAAGTGAAAAATGGATAAAGAAGTTGTGGTATTTACTTACAAAGCAATATCACTCAGCAATGAAATCTATGTCATCAGGCCCTTAGCATCACAATGAGTGGATTCAGGTATGATGATTCTAACTGAAATAAGTCACACAGAAAAAGAAACATCATAAGATATCAGTAATACACGGAATGTAAACTTGGCTACACAGGAACTGAATTACAGAACAGAACAGGGTCTCAAATTTAGAAAACCAACTTATGCTTGCTTAAGGGTAAAGGTGAGTTGGGGTGCTGCATAAAACCAGAGATTGAAATGAGCACAGATAAAGTTCCTTAAGTCAAATATGGAATAGACAAGAGCTACTCCTTGCTCAACGAAATGGACTCAACACCGCATATTAAACGCCTAAGAATGTACCTGACTAGTAAGTATCGTAAAACCTATGGATTGCTATGTCTCCGAAAGAGAATCAAGCATGTGTAAAGGGGCATAAACGCAGCAGTGATAGGATTGGAGAGGTTCGGTGAGCAAATGAAGACCCTTTGAAGTCATATTGCATGGTACCCATTACACGGGTCTCAACTCTCCAGGTTTAAGGTATTCTTCCTTCAGCTAAAACATGCATGTGGAACCCAAGTATGATCAACCATGTGAACGGGAGACGTGTTCAAATATGTCTCAGTTTTCCTCCCCTGGTAATCGGGTGCAACATTCCAGACGCTTTACTAACACTCTCCCCACTTGGAGAGTCAGCGCCTTTAACCTCCTGTTTGGCCCAGTTTGCAATTTCTGCGGAAGATGAACAGGAATAGCGAGAACCAATGAGAGGCTAGCTGGAGGTGTCTGGATGGGCAAATTTAACTCTCATTTCCCACCAGGAAGAGGAAATAACCAAAGGCTCAGCGTGCCGTACCGGAACCAGATTAGGGCCTGAAGCCACCCTGCGGTGTTGCGGCCAGCTCAAAAGAAAGCGAGTTGAAGAAAGGAGCTCAGGGGCACTGTAATTCACAAACCTGCAGAGTTATAAATGACAGCTATCGTCCAAAAATAGACTGAAGTAAGGCTGCCAAGAGGACTTGAAAGCGGGGCAGAATTGCAGGAAACCGATTTCAGGAGGTAGACTGGAATTGCATTGAAAGCATAGGAAAAGAGGCAGAACGTCCACAATGATGCACTTGGCCAAAAAGGGCGTATGCGTTTTTTCCTGAATATATTCAGGAAAAAACGCATACGCCCTTTTTGGCCAACCAAGCAAGTTTGCAAAGAAAATCTGCACTACAATGAAGTCTCACTTCCCCCTGGTCAAAAGGGCCATCTGAAAAAAGTGTAAAATCCAGAAAGGCAAGACAGGCCATGGAGAACTGGGAGCCTTGTTATGCTGATGGGCGGGATGTAAATTGCCAACAGACACTCCGGAGAAGTGTATGGTGTTTCCTGAAACATCTAAAAAACAAAGCAACAGAACCTAGGGCACTTCCACTTATGGTCCTATAGCTTAGGGAAATTAAAATCAAAAAGACACAGCCACCCCAAAGTTTGGAACGGCTCTGTTTACAAGAACCTCGTTTACAGTACAAGTTCAACATCACAGAAAGTGAAAAATGGATAAAGAACTTGTGGTATTTACTTACAAAGCAATATCACTCAGCAATGAAATCTGTGTCATCAGGCCCTTAGCAGCACAATGAGTGGATTCAGGTATGATGATTCTAACTGAAGTAAGTCACACAGAAAAAGAAACATCATAAGATATCAGTAATACACGGAATGTAAACTTGGCTACAAAGGAACTGAATTACAGAACAGAACAGGGACTCAAATTTAGAAAACCAACTTATGCTTGCTTAAGGGTAAAGGTGAGTTGGGGTGCTGCATAAAACCAGAGATTGAAATGAGCACAGATAAAGTTCCTTAAGCCAAATATGGAATAGACAAGAGCTACTCCTTGCTCAACGAAATGGACTCAACACCGCATATTAAACGCCTAAGAATGTACCTGACTAGTAAGTATCTTAAAACCTATGGATTGCTATGTCTCCGAAAGAGAATCAAGCATGTGTACAGGGGCATAAACGCAGCAGTGATAGGATTGGAGAGGTTCGGTGAGCAAATGAAGACCCTTTGAAGTCATATTGCATGGTACCCATTCCACGGGTTTCAACTACCCAGGTTTAAGGTATTCTTCCTTCAGCTAAAACATGCATGTGGAACCTAGAGTATGATCAACCATGTGATCGGGAGACGTGTTCAAATATGTCTCAGTTTTCGTACCCTGGTACTCGGGTGCAACATTCCAGACGCTTTACTAACACTCTCCCGACTTGTAGAGTCAGTCCCTTTAACCTCCTGTTTGGCCCAGTTTGCAATTTCTGCGGAAGATGAACAGGAATAGCGAGAACTAATGAGAGGCTAGCTGGAGGTGTCTGGACGGGCAAATTTAACTCTCATTTCCCACCAGGAAGAGGAATTAACCAAAGGCTCAGCGTGCCGTGCCGGAACCAGATTAGGGCCTGAAGCCATCCTGCGGTGTTGCGGCCAGCTCAAAAGAAAGCGAGTTGAAGAAAGGAGCTCAGGGGCACTGTAATTCACAAACCTGCAGAGTTATAAATGACAGCTATCGTCCAAAAATAGACTGAAGTAAGGCTGCCAAGAGGACTTGAAAGCAGGGCAGAATTGCAGGAAACCGATTTCAGGAGGTAGACTGGAATTGCATTGAAAGCATAGGAAAAGAGGCAGAACGTCCACAATGATGCACTTGGCCAAAAAGGGCGTATGCGTTTTTTCCTGAATATATTCAGGAAAAAACGCATACGCCCTTTTTGGCCAACCAAGCAAGCTTGCAAAGGAAATCTGCACTACAATGAAGTCTCACTTCCCCCCGGGCAAAAGGGCCATCTGAAAAAACTGTAAAATCCAGAAAGGCAGGACAGGCCATGGAGAACTGGGAGCCTTTTTATGCTGATGAGCGGGATGTAAATTGCCAACAACCACTCGGGAGAAGTGTATGGTGTTTCCTGAAACATCTAAAAAACAAAGCAACAGAACCTAGGGCACTTCCACTTATGGTCCTATAGCTTAGGGAAATTAAAATCAAAAAGACACAGCCACCCCAAAGTTTGGGACGCCTCCGTTTACAAGAACCTCGTTTACCATACAAGTTCAATATCACAGAAAGTGAAAAATGGATAAAGAACTTGTGGTACTTACGTACAATGCAGTATCACTCAGCAATGAAATCTATGTCATCAGGCCCGTAGCAGCACAATGAGTGGATTCAGGTACGATGATTCTAACTGAAATAAGTCACACAGAAAAAGAAACATCATAAGATATCACTAATACACGGAATGTAAACTTGGCTACACAGGAACTGCATTCCAAAACAGAACAGGGTCTCAAATTTAGAAAACCAACTTATGCTTGCTTAAGGGGAAAGGTGAGTTGGGGTGCTGCATAAAACCTGAGATTGAAATGAGCACAGATAAAGTTCCTTAAGCCAAATATGGAATAGACAACAGCTACTCCTTGCTCAACGAAATGGACTCAACACCCCATATTAAACGCCTAAGAATGTACCTGACTAGTAAGTATCGTAAAACCTATGGATTGCTATGTCTCCAAAAGAGAATCAAGCATGTGTACAGGGGCATAAACGCAGCAGTGATAGGAGTGGAGAGGTTCGGTGAGCAAATGAAGACCCTTTGAAGTCATATTGCATGGTACCCATTCCACGGGTCTCAACTCTCCAGGTTTAAGGTATTCTTCCTTCAGCTAAAACATGCATGTGGAACCCAGAGTATGATCAACCATGTGAACGGGAGACGTGTTCAAATATGTCTCAGATTTCCTCCCCTGGTACTCGGGTGCAACATTCCAGACGCTTTACTAACACTCTTCCGACTTGGAGAGTCAGTCCCTTTAACCTCCTGTTTGGCCCAGTTTGCAATTTCTGCGGAAGATGAACAGGAATAGCGAGAACCAATGAGAGACTAGCTGGAGGTGTCTGGACGGGCAAATTTAACTCTCATTTCCCACCAGGAAGAGGAATTAACCAAAGGCTCAGCGTGCCGTGCCGGAACCAGATTAGGGCCTGAAGCCATCCTGCGGTGTTGCGGCCAGGTCACAAGAAAGCGAGTTGAAGAAAGGAGCTCAGGGGCACTGTAATTCACAAACCTGCAGAGTTATAAATGACAGCTATCGTCCAAAAATAGACTGAAGTAAGGCTGCCAAGAGGACTTGAAAGCGGGGCAGAATTGCAGGAAACCGATTTCAGGAGGTAGACTGGAATTGCATTGAAAGCATAGGAAAAGAGGCAGAACGTCCACAATGATGCACTTGGCCAAAAAGGGCGTATGCGTTTTTTCCTGAATATATTCAAGAAAAAACGCATACGCACTTTTTGGCCAACCAAGCAAGCTTGCAAAGGAAATCTGCACTACAATGAAGTCTCACTTCCCCCCGGGCAAAAGGGCCATCTGAAAAAAGTGTAAAATCCAGAAAGGCAGGACAGGCCATGGAGAACTGGGAGCCTTGTTATGCTGATGGGCGGGATGTAAATTGCCAACAGACACTCCGGAGAAGTGTATGGTGTTTCCTGAAACATCTAAAAAACAAAGCAACAGAACCTAGGGCACTTCCACTTATGGTCCTATAGCTTAGGGAAATTAAAATCAAAAAGACACAGCCACCCCAAAGTTTGGAACGGCTCTGTTTACAAGAACCTCGTTTACAGTACAAGTTCAACATCACAGAAAGTGAAAAATGGATAAAGAACTTGTGGTATTTACTTACAAAGCAATATCACTCAGCAATGAAATCTGTGTCATCAGGCCCTTAGCAGCACAATGAGTGGATTCAGGTATGATGATTCTAACTGAAGTAAGTCACACAGAAAAAGAAACATCATAAGATATCAGTAATACACGGAATGTAAACTTGGCTACAAAGGAACTGAATTACAGAACAGAACAGGGACTCAAATTTAGAAAACCAACTTATGCTTGCTTAAGGGTAAAGGTGAGTTGGGGTGCTGCATAAAACCAGAGATTGAAATGAGCACAGATAAAGTTCCTTAAGCCAAATATGGAATAGACAAGAGCTACTCCTTGCTCAACGAAATGGACTCAACACCGCATATTAAACGCCTAAGAATGTACCTGACTAGTAAGTATCTTAAAACCTATGGATTGCTATGTCTCCGAAAGAGAATCAAGCATGTGTACAGGGGCATAAACGCAGCAGTGATAGGATTGGAGAGGTTCGGTGAGCAAATGAAGACCCTTTGAAGTCATATTGCATGGTACCCATTCCACGGGTTTCAACTACCCAGGTTTAAGGTATTCTTCCTTCAGCTAAAACATGCATGTGGAACCTAGAGTATGATCAACCATGTGATCGGGAGACGTGTTCAAATATGTCTCAGTTTTCCTCCCCTGGTACTCGGGTGCAACATTCCAGACGCTTTACTAACACTCTCCCGACTTGGAGAGTCAGTCCCTTTAACCTCCTGTTTGGCCCAGTTTGCAATTTCTGCGGAAGATGAACAGGAATAGCGAGAACTAATGAGAGGCTAGCTGGAGGTGTCTGGACGGGCAAATTTAACTCTCATTTCCCACCAGGAAGAGGAATTAACCAAAGGCTCAGCGTGCCGTGCCGGAACCAGATTAGGGCCTGAAGCCATCCTGCGGTGTTGCGGCCAGCTCAAAAGAAAGCGAGTTGAAGAAAGGAGCTCAGGGGCACTGTAATTCACAAACCTGCAGAGTTATAAATGACAGCTATCGTCCAAAAATAGACTGAAGTAAGGCTGCCAAGAGGACTTGAAAGCAGGGCAGAATTGCAGGAAACCGATTTCAGGAGGTAGACTGGAATTGCATTGAAAGCATAGGAAAAGAGGCAGAACGTCCACAATGATGCACTTGGTCAAAAAGGGCGTATGCGTTTTTTCCTGAATATATTCAGGAAAAAACGCATACGCCCTTTTTGGCCAACCAAGCAAGCTTGCAAAGGAAATCTGCACTACAATGAAGTCTCACTTCCCCCCGGGCAAAAGGGCCATCTGAAAAAACTGTAAAATCCAGAAAGGCAGGACAGGCCATGGAGAACTGGGAGCCTTTTTATGCTGATGAGCGGGATGTAAATTGCCAACAACCACTCGGGAGAAGTGTATGGTGTTTCCTGAAACATCTAAAAAACAAAGCAACAGAACCTAGGGCACTTCCACTTATGGTCCTATAGCTTAGGGAAATTAAAATCAAAAAGACACAGCCACCCCAAAGTTTGGGACGCCTCCGTTTACAAGAACCTCGTTTACCATACAAGTTCAATATCACAGAAAGTGAAAAATGGATAAAGAACTTGTGGTACTTACGTACAATGCAGTATCACTCAGCAATGAAATCTATGTCATCAGGCCCGTAGCAGCACAATGAGTGGATTCAGGTACGATGATTCTAACTGAAATAAGTCACACAGAAAAAGAAACATCATAAGATATCACTAATACACGGAATGTAAACTTGGCTACACAGGAACTGCATTCCAAAACAGAACAGGGTCTCAAATTTAGAAAACCAACTTATGCTTGCTTAAGGGGAAAGGTGAGTTGGGGTGCTGCATAAAACCTGAGATTGAAATGAGCACAGATAAAGTTCCTTAAGCCAAATATGGAATAGACAAGAGCTACTCCTTGCTCAACGAAATGGACTCAACACCCCATATTAAACGCCTAAGAATGTACCTGACTAGTAAGTATCGTAAAACCTATGGATTGCTATGTCTCCAAAAGAGAATCAAGCATGTGTACAGGGGCATAAACGCAGCAGTGATAGGAGTGGAGAGGTTCGGTGAGCAAATGAAGACCCTTTGAAGTCATATTGCATGGTACCCATTCCACGGGTCTCAACTCTCCAGGTTTAAGGTATTCTTCCTTCAGCTAAAACATGCATGTGGAACCCAGAGTATGATCAACCATGTGAACGGGAGACGTGTTCAAATATGTCTCAGATTTCCTCCCCTGGTACTCGGGTGCAACATTCCAGACGCTTTACTAACACTCTTCCGACTAGGAGAGTCAGTCCCTTTAACCTCCTGTTTGGCCCAGTTTGCAATTTCTTCGGAAGATGAACAGGAATAGCGAGAACCAATGAGAGACTAGCTGGAGGTGTCTGGACGGGCAAATTTAACTCTCATTTCCCACCAGGAAGAGGAATTAACCAAAGGCTCAGCGTGCCGTGCCGGAACCAGATTAGGGCCTGAAGCCATCCTGCGGTGTTGCGGCCAGGTCACAAGAAAGCGAGTTGAAGAAAGGAGCTCAGGGGCACTGTAATTCACAAACCTGCAGAGTTATAAATGACAGCTATCGTCCAAAAATAGACTGAAGTAAGTCTGCCAAGAGGACTTGAAAGCGGGGCAGAATTGCAGGAAACCGATTTCAGGAGGTAGACTGGAATTGCATTGAAAGCATAGGAAAAGAGGCAGAACGTCCACAATGATGCACTTGGCCAAAAAGGGCGTATGCGTTTTTTCCTGAATATATTCAGGAAAAAACGCATACGCCCTTTTTGGCCAACCAAGCAAGCTTGCAAAGGAAATCTGCACTACAATGAAGTCTCACTTCCCCCCGGGCAAAAGGGCCATCTGAAAAAACTGTAAAATCCAGAAAGGCAGGACAGGCCATGGACAACTGGGAGCCTTGTTATGCTGATGGGCGGGATGTAAATTGCCAACAGACACTCGGGAGAAGTGTATGGTGTTTCCTGAAACATCTAAAAAACAAAGCAACAGAGCCTAGGGCACTGCCACTTATGGTCCTATAGCTTAGGGAAATTAAAATCAAAAAGACACAGCCACCCCAAAGTTTGGAACGGCTCTGTTTACAAGAACCTCGTTTACAGTACAAGTTCAACATCGCAGAAAGTGAAAAATGGATAAAGAACTTGTGGTATTTACTTACAAAGCAATATCACTCAGCAATGAAATCTGTGTCATCAGACCCTTAGCATCACAATGAGTGGATTCAGGTATGATGATTCTAACTGAAATAAGTCACACAGAAAAAGAAACATCATAAGATATCAGTAATACACGGAATGTAAACTTGGCTACACAGGAACTGAATTCCAAAACAGAACAGGTTCTCAAATTTAGAAAACCAACTTATGCTTGCTTAAGGGTAAAGGTGAGTTGGGGTGCTGCATAAAACCAGAGATTGAAATGAGCACAGATAAAGTTCCTTAAGCCAAATATGGAATAGACAAGAGCTACTCCTTGCTCAACGAAATGGACTCAACACCCCATATTAAACGCCTAAGAATGTACCTGACTAGTAAGTATCTTAAAACCTATGGATTGCTATGTCTCCAAAAGAGAATCAAGCATGTGTACAGGGGCATAAACGCAGCAGTGATAGGATTGGAGAGGTTCGGTGCGCAAATGAAGACACTTTGAAGTCATATTGCATGGTACCCATTCCACGGGTTTCAACTACCCAGGTTTAAGGTATTCTTCCTTCAGCTAAAACATGCATGTGGAACCTAGAGTATGATCAACCATGTGATCGGGAGACGTGTTCAAATATGTCTCAGTTTTCGTACCCTGGTACTCGGGTGCAACATTCCAGACGCTTTACTAACACTCTCCCGACTTGGAGAGTCAGTCCCTTTAACCTCCTGTTTGGCCCAGTTTGCAATTTCTGCGGAAGATGAACAGGAATAGCGAGAACCAATGAGAGACTAGCTGGAGGTGTCTGGACGGGCAAATTTAACTCTCATTTCCCACCAGGAAGAGGAATTAACCAAAGGCTCAGCGTGCCGTGCCGGAACCAGATTAGGTCCTGAAGCCATCCTGCGGTGTTGCAGCCAGGTCACAAGAAAGCGAGTTGAAGAAAGGAGCTCAGGGGCACTGTAATTCACAAACCTGCAGAGTTATAAATGACAGCTATCGTCCAAAAATAGACTGAAGTAAGGCTGCCAAGAGGACTTGAAAGCGGGGCAGAATTGCAGGAAACCGATTTCAGGAGGTAGACTGGAATTGCATTGAAAGCATAGGAAAAGAGGCAGAACGTCCACAATGATGCACTTGGCCAAAAAGGGCGTATGCGTTTTTTCCTGAATATATTCAGGAAAAAACGCATATGCCCTTTTTGGCCAACCAAGCAAGCTTGCAAAGGAAATCTGCACTACAATGAAGTCTCACTTCCCCCCGGTCAAAAGGGCCATCTGAAAAAAGTGTAAAATCCAGAAAGGCAGGACAGGCCATGGAGAACTGGGAGCCTTGTTATGCTGATGGGCGGGATGTAAATTGCCAACAACCACTCGGGAGAAGTGTATGGTGTTTCCTGAAACATCTAAAAAACAAAGCAACAGAGCCTAGGGCACTTCCACTTATGGTCCTATAGCTTAGGGAAATTAAAATCAAAAAGACACAGCCACCCCAAAGTTTGGAACGGCTCTGTTTACAAGAACCTCGTTTACAGTACAAGTTCAACATCGCAGAAAGTGAAAAATGGATAAAGAACTTGTGGTACTTACGTACAATGCAGTATCACTCAGCAATGAAATCTATGTCATCAGGCCCGTAGCAGCATAATGAGTAGATTCAGGTACGATGATTCTAACTGAAATAAGTCACACAGAAAAAGAAACATCATAAGATATCACTAATACACGGAATGTAAACTTGGCTACACAGGAACTGAATTCCAAAACAGAACAGGGTCTCAAATTTAGAAAACCAACTTATGCTTGCTTAAGGGGAAAGGTGAGTTGGGTTGCTGCATAAAACCAGAGATTGAAATGAGCACAGATAAAGTTCCTTAAGCCAAATATGGAATAGACAAGAGCTACTCCTTGCTCAACGAAATGGACTCAACACCGCATATTAAACGCCTAAGAATGTACCTGACTAGTAAGTATCTTAAAACTTATGGATTGCTATGTCTCCGAAAGAGAATCAAGCATGTGTACAGGGGCATAAACGCAGCAGTGATAGGATTGGAGAGGTTCGGTGAGCAAATGAAGACCCTTTGAAGTCATATTGCATGGTACCCATTACACGGGTCTCAACTCTCCAGGTTTAAGGTATTCTTCCTTCAGCTAAAACATGCATGTGGAACCCAAGTATGATCAACCATGTGAACGGGAGACGTGTTCAAATATGTCTCAGTTTTCCTCCCCTGGTACTCGGGTGCAACATTCCAGACGCTTTACTAACACTCTCCCCACTTGGAGAGTCAGCGCCTTTAACCTCCTGTTTGGCCCAGTTTGCAATTTCTGCGGAAGATGAACAGGAATAGCGAGAACCAATGAGAGGCTAGCTGGAGGTGTCTGGACGGGCAAATTTTACTCTCATTTCCCACCAGGAAGAGGAAATAACCAAAGGCTCAGCGTGCCATACCGGAACCAGATTAGGGCCTGAAGCCACCCTGCGGTGTTGCGGCCAGCTCAAAAGAAAGCGAGTTGAACAAAGGAGCTCAGGGGCACTGTAATTCACAAACCTGCAGAGTTATAAATGACAGCTATCGTCCAAAAATAGACTGAAGTAAGGCTGCCAAGAGGACTTGAAAGCGGGGCAGAATTGCAGGAAACCGATTTCAGGACGTAGACTGGAATTGCATTGAAAGCATAGGAAAAGAGGCAGAACGTCCACAATGATGCACTTGGCCAAAAAGGGCGTATGCGTTTTTTCCTGAATATATTCAGGAAAAAACGCATACGCCCTTTTTGGCCAACCAAGCAAGCTTGCAAAGGAAATCTGCACTACAATGAAGTCTCACTTCCTCCCGGTCAAAAGGGCCATCTGAAAAAAGTGTAAAATCCAGAAAGGCAGGACAGGCCATGGAGAACTGGGAGCCTTGTTATGCTGATGGGCGGGATGTAAATTGCCAGCAGACACTCCGGAGAAGTGTATGGTGTTTCCTGAAACATCTAAAAAACAAAGCAACAGAGCCTAGGGCACTTCCACTTATGGTCCTATAGCTTAGGGAAATTAAAATCAAAAAGACACAGCCACCCCAAAGTTTGGAACGGCTCTGTTTACAAGAACCTCGTTTACAGTACAAGTTCAACATCGCAGAAAGTGAAAAATGGATAAAGAAGTTGTGGTATTCACTTACAAAGCAATATCACTCAGCAATGAAATCTATGTCATCAGACCCTTAGCAGCACAATGAGTGGATTCAGATATGATGATTCTAACTGAAATAAGTCACACAGAAAAAGAAACATCATAAGATATCAGTAATACACGGAATGTAAACTTGGCTACACAGGAACTGAATTACAGAACAGAACAGGGTCTCAAATTTAGAAAACCAACTTATGCTTGCTTAAGGGTAAAGGTGAGTTGGGGTGCTGCATAAAACCAGAGATTGAAATGAGCACAGATAAAGTTTCTTAAGCCAAATATGGAATAGACAAGAGCTACTCCTTGCTCAACGAAATGGACTCAACACCCCATATTAAACGCCTAAGAATGTTCCTGACTAGTAAGTATCTTAAAACCTATGGATTGCTATGTCTCCAAAAGAGAATCAAGCATGTGTACAGGGGCATAAACGCAGCAGTGATAGGATTGGAGAGGTTCGGTGCGCAAATGAAGACACTTTGAAGTCATATTGCATGGTACCCATTCCACGGGTTTCAACTACCCAGGTTTAAGGTATTCTTCCTTCAGCTAAAACATGCATGTGGAACCTAGAGTATGATCAACCATGTGATCGGGAGACGTGTTCAAATATGTCTCAGTTTTCGTACCCTGGTACTCGGGTGCAACATTCCAGACGCTTTACTAACACTCTCCCGACTTGGAGAGTCAGTCCCTTTAACCTCCTGTTTGGCCCAGTTTGCAATTTCTGCGGAAGATGAACAGGAATAGCGAGAACCAATGAGAGACTAGCTGGAGGTGTCTGGACGGGCAAATTTAACTCTCATTTCCCACCAGGAAGAGGAATTAACCAAAGGCTCAGCGTGCCGTGCCGGAACCAGATTAGGTCCTGAAGCCATCCTGCGGTGTTGCGGCCAGGTCACAAGAAAGCGAGTTGAAGAAAGGAGCTCAGGGGCACTGTAATTCACAAACCTGCAGAGTTATAAATGACAGCTATCGTCCAAAAATAGACTGAAGTAAGGCTGCCAAGAGGACTTGAAAGCGGGGCAGAATTGCAGGAAACCGATTTCAGGAGGTAGACTGGAATTGCATTGAAAGCATAGGAATAGAGGCAGAACGTCCACAATGATGCACTTGGCCAAAAAGGGCGTATGCGTTTTTTCCTGAATATATTCAGGAAAAAACGCATACGCCCTTTTTGGCCAACCAAGCAAGCTTGCAAAGGAAATCTGCACTACAATGAAGTCTCACTTCCCCCCGGTCAAAAGGGCCATCTGAAAAAAGTGTAAAATCCAGAAAGGCAGGACAGGCCATGGAGAACTGGGAGCCTTGTTATGCTGATGGGCGGGATGTAAATTGCCAACAACCACTCGGGAGAAGTGTATGGTGTTTCCTGAAACATGTAAAAAACAAAGCAACAGAACCTAGGGCACTTCCACTTATGGTCCTATTGCTTAGGGAAATTAAAATCAAAAAGACACAGCCACCCCAAAGTTTGGAACGGCTCCGTTTACAAGAACCTCATTTACAGTACAAGTTCAACATCGCAGAAAGTGAAAAATGGATAAAGAAGTTGTGGTATTTACTTACAAAGCAATATCACTCAGCAATGAAATCTGTGTCATCAGGCCCGTAGCAGCACAATGAGTGGATTCAGGTATGATGATTCTAACTGAAGTAAGTCACACAGAAAAAGAAACATCATAAGATATCAGTAATACACGGAATGTAAACTTGGCTACACAGGAACTGAATTACAGAACAGAACAGGGTCTCAAATTTAGAAAACCAACTTATGCTTGCTTAAGGGGAAAGGTGAGTTGGGGTGCTGCATAAAACCAGAGATTGAAATGAGCACAGATAAAGTTTCTTAAGCCAAATATGGAATAGACAAGAGCTACTCCTTGCTCAACGAAATGGACTCAACACCCCATATTAAACGCCTAAGAATGTTCCTGACTAGTAAGTATCTTAAAACCTATGGATTGCTATGTCTCCAAAAGAGAATCAAGCATGTGTACAGGGGCATAAACGCAGCAGTGATAGGATTGGAGAGGTTCGGTGAGCAAATGAAGACCCTTTGAAGTCATATTGCATGGTACCCATTCCACGGGTCTCAACTCTCCAGGTTTAAGGTATTCTTCCTTCAGCTAAAACATGCATGTGGAACCCAAGTATGATCAACCATGTGATTGGGAGACGTGTTCAAATATGTCTCAGTTTTCCTCCCCTGGTACTCGGGTGCAACATTCCAGACGCTTTACTAACACTCTCCCGACTTGGAGAGTCAGTCCCTTTAACCTCCTGTTTGGCCCAGTTTGCAATTTCTGCGGAAGATGAACAGGAATAGCGAGAACCAATGAGAGACTAGCTGGAGGTGTCTGAACGGGCAAATTTAACTCTCATTTCCCAACAGGAATAGGAATTAACCAAAGGCTCAGCATGCCGGGCCGGAACCAGATTAGGGCCTGAAGCCATCCTGCGGTGTTGCGGCCAGGTCACAAGAAAGTGAGTTGAAGAAAGGAGCTCAGGGGCACTGTAATTCACAAACCTGCAGAGTTATAAATGACAGCTATCGTCCAAAAATAGACTGAAGTAAGGCTGCCAAGAGGACTTGAAAGCGGGGCAGAATTGCAGGAAACCGATTTCAGGAGGTAGACTGGAATTGCATTGAAAGCATAGGAAAAGAGGCAGAACGTCCACAATGATGCACTTGGCCAAAAAGGGCGTATGCGTTTTTTCCTGAATATATTCAGGAAAAAACGCATACGCCCTTTTTGGCCAACCAAGCAAGCTTGCAAAGGAAATCTGCACTACAATGAAGTCTCACTTCCCCCCGGTCAAAAGGGCCATCTGAAAAAAGTGTAAAATCCAGAAAGGCAGGACAGGCCATGGAGAACTGGGAGCCTTGTTATGCTGATGGGCGGGATGTAAATTGCCAACAGACACTCGGGAGAAGTGTATGGTGTTTCCTGAAACATCTAAAAAACAAAGCAACAGAGCCTAGGGCACTGCCACTTATGGTCCTATAGCTTAGGGAAATTAAAATCAAAAAGACACAGCCACCCCAAAGTTTGGGACGCCTCTGTTTACAAGAACCTCGTTTACAGTACAAGTTCAACATCGCAGAAAGTGAAAAATGGATAAAGAAGTTGTGGTATTTACTTACAAAGCAATATCACTCAGCAATGAAATCTATGTCATCAGGCCCTTAGCATCACAATGAGTGGATTCAGGTATGATGATTCTAACTGAAATAAGTCACACAGAAAAAGAAACATCATAAGATATCAGTAATACACGGAATGTAAACTTGGCTACACAGGAACTGAATTACAGAACAGAACAGGGTCTCAAATTTAGAAAACCAACTTATGCTTGCTTAAGGGGAAAGGTGAGTTGGGGTGCTGCATAAAACCAGAGATTGAAATGAGCACAGATAAAGTTCCTTAAGTCAAATATGGAATAGACAAGAGCTACTCCTTGCTCAACGAAATGGACTCAACACCGCATATTAAACGCCTAAGAATGTACCTGACTAGTAAGTATCGTAAAACCTATGGATTGCTATGTCTCCGAAAGAGAATCAAGCATGTGTAAAGGGGCATAAACGCAGCAGTGATAGGATTGGAGAGGTTCGGTGAGCAAATGAAGACCCTTTGAAGTCATATTGCATGGTACCCATTCCACGGGTCTCAACTCTCCAGGTTTAAGGTATTCTTCCTTCAGCTAAAACATGCATGTGGAACCCAAGTATGATCAACCATGTGAACGGGAGACGTGTTCAAATATGTCTCAGTTTTCCTCCCCTGGTACTCGGGTGCAACATTCCAGACGCTTTACTAACACTCTCCCCACTTGGAGAGTCAGCGCCTTTAACCTCCTGTTTGGCCCAGTTTGCAATTTCTGCGGAAGATGAACAGGAATAGCGAGAACCAATGAGAGGCTAGCTGGAGGTGTCTGGACGGGCAAATTTAACTCTCATTTCCCACCAGGAAGAGGAATTAACCAAAGGCTCAGCGTGCCGTGCCGGAACCAGATTAGGGCCTGAAGCCATCCTGCGGTGTTGCGGCCAGCTCAAAAGAAAGCGAGTTGAAGAAAGGAGCTCAGGGGCACTGTAATTCACAAACCTGCAGAGTTATAAATGACAGCTATCGTCCAAAAATAGACTGAAGTAAGGCTGCCAAGAGGACTTGAAAGCGGGGCAGAATTGCAGGAAACCGATTTCAGGAGGTAGACTGGAATTGCATTCAAAGCATAGGAAAAGAGGCAGAACGTCCAGAATGATGCACTTGGCCAAAAAGGGCGTATGCGTTTTTACCTGAGTATATTCAGGAAAAAACGCATACGCCCTTTTTGGCCAACCAAGCAAGCTTGCAAAGGAAATCTGCACTACAATGAAGTCTCACTTCCCCCCGGTCAAAAGGGCCATCTGAAAAAAGTGTAAAATCCAGAAAGGCAGGACAGGCCATGGAGAACTGGGAGCCTTGTTATGCTGATGGGCGGGATGTAAATTGCCAACAACCACTCGGGAGAAGTGTACGGTGTTTCCTGAAACATCTAAAAAACAAAGCAACAGAACCTAGGGCACTTCCATTTATGGTCCTATAGCTTAGGGAAATTAAAATCAAAAAGACACAGCCACCCCAAAGTTTGGGACGCCTCTGTTTACAAGAACCTCGTTTACCATACAAGTTCAATATCACAGAAAGTGAAAAATGGATAAAGAACTTGTGGTACTTACGTACAATGCAGTATCACTCAGCAATGAAATCTATGTCATCAGGCCCGTAGCAGCACAATGAGTGGATTCAGGTACGATGATTCTAACTGAAATAAGTCACACAGAAAAAGAAACATCATAAGATATCACTAATACACGGAATGTAAACTTGGCTACACAGGAACTGAATTCCAAAACAGAACAGGTTCTCAAATTTAGAAAACCAACTTATGCTTGCTTAAGGGTAAAGGTGAGTTGGGGTGCTGCATAAAACCAGAGATTGAAATTAGCACAGATAAAGTTCTTTAAGCCAAATATGGAATAGACAAGAGCTACTCCTTGCTCAACGAAATGGACTCAACACCCCATATTAAACACCTAAGAATGTACCTGACTAGTAAGTATCTTAAAACCTATGGATTGCTATGTCTCCAAAAGAGAATCAAGCATGTGTACAGGGGCATAAACGCAGCAGTGATAGGATTGGAGAGGTTCGGTGAGCAAATGAAGACCCTTTGAAGTCATATTGCATGGTACCCATTCCACGGGTTTCAACTACCCAGGTTTAAGGTATTCTTCCTTCAGCTAAAACATGCATGTGGAACCCAGAGTATGATCAACCATGTGAACGGGAGACGTGTTCAAATATGTCTCAGTTTTCCTCCCCTGGTACTCGGGTGCAACATTCCAGACGCTTTACTAACACTCTCCCGACTTGGAGAGTCAGTCCCTTTAACCTCCTGTTTGGCCCAGTTTGCAATTTCTGCGGAAGATGAACAGGAATAGCGAGAACCAATGAGAGGCTAGCTGGAGGTGTCTGGACGGGCAAATTTAACTCTCATTTCCCACCAGGAAGAGGAAATAACCAAAGGTCCAGCGTGCCGTACCGGAACCAGATTAGGGCCTGAAGCCATCCTGCGGTGTTGCGGCCAGCTCAAAAGAAAGCGAGTTGAAGAAAGGAGCCCAGGGGCACTGTAATTCACAAACCTGCAGAGTTATAAATGACAGCTATCGTCCAAAAATAGACTGAAGTAAGGCTGCCAAGAGGACTTGAAAGCGGGGCAGAATTGCAGGAAACCGATTTCAGGAGGTAGACTGGAATTGCATTGAAAGCATAGGAAAAGAGGCAGAACGTCCACAATGATGCACTTGGCCAAAAAGGGCGTATGCGTTTTTTCCTGAATATATTCAGGAAAAAACGCATACGCCCTTTTTGGCCAACCAAGCAAGCTTGCAAAGGAAATCTGCACTACAATGAAGTCTCACTTCCCCCCGGTCAAAAGGGCCATCTGAAAAAAGTGTAAAATCCAGAAAGGCAGGACAGGCCATGGAGAACTGGGAGCCTTGTTATGCTGATGGGCGGGATGTAAATTGCCAACAACCACTCGGGAGAAGTGTATGGTGTTTCCTGAAACATGTAAAAAACAAAGCAACAGAACCTAGGGCACTTCCACTTATGGTCCTATAGCTTAGGGAAATTAAAATCAAAAAGACACAGCCACCCCAAAGTTTGGAACGGCTCTGTTTACAAGAACCTAGTTTACAGTACAAGTTCAACATCGCAGAAAGTGAAAAATGGATAAAGAAGTTGTGGTATTTACTTACAAAGCAATATCACTCAGCAATGAAATCTGTGTCATCAGGCCCGTAGCAGCACAATGAGTGGATTCAGGTATGATGATTCTAACTGAAGTAAGTCACACAGAAAAAGAAACATCATAAGATATCAGTAATACACGGAATGTAAACTTGGCTACACAGGAACTGAATTACAGAACAGAACAGGGTCTCAAATTTAGAAAACCAACTTATGCTTGCTTAAGGGGAAAGGTGAGTTGGGGTGCTGCATAAAACCAGAGATTGAAATGAGCACAGATAAAGTTCCTTAAGTCAAATATGGAATAGACAAGAGCTACTCCTTGCTCAACGAAATGGACTCAACACCGAATATTAAACGCCTAAGAATGTACCTGACTAGTAAGTATCTTAAAACCTATGGATTGCTATGTCTCCGAAAGAGAATCAAGCATGTGTACAGGGGCATAAACGCAGCAGTGATAGGATTGGAGAGATTCGGTGAGCAAATGAAGACCCTTTGAAGTCATATTGCATGGTACCCATTACACGGGTCTTAACTCTCCAGGTTTAAGGTATTCTTCCTTCAGCTAAAACATGCATGTGGAACCCAAGTACGATCAACCATGTGAACGGGAGACGTGGTCAAATATGTCTCAGTTTTCCTCCCTTGGTACTCGGGTACAACATTCCAGACGCTTTACTAACACTCTCCCCACTTGGAGAGTCAGCGCCTTTAACCTCCTGTTTGGCCCAGTTTGCAATTTCTGCGGAAGATGAACAGGAATAGCGAGAACCAATGAGAGACTAGCTGGAGGTGTCTGGACGGGCAAATTTAACTCTCATTTCCCACCAGGAAGAGGAAATAACCAAAGGCTCAGCGTGCCGTGCCGGAACCAGATTAGGGCCTGAAGCCATCCTGCGGTGTTGCGGCCAGGTCACAAGAAAGCAAGTTGAAGAAAGGAGCTCAGGGGCACTGTAATTCACAAACCTGCAGAGTTATAAATGACAGCTATCGTCCAAAAATAGACTGAAGTAAGGCTGCCAAGAGGACTTGAAAGCGGGGCAGAATTGCAGGAAACCGATTTCAGGAGGTAGACTGGAATTGCATTGAAAGCATAGGAAAAGAGGCAGAACGTCCACAATGATGCACTTGGCCAAAAAGGGCGTATGCATTTTTTCCTGAATATATTCAGGAAAAAACGCATACGTCCTTTTTGGCCAACCAAGCAAGCTTGCAAAGGAAATCTGCACTACAATGAAGTCTCACTTCCCCCTGGTCAAAAGGGCCATCTGAAAAAAGTGTAAAATCCAGAAAGGCAGGACAGGCCATGGAGAACTGGGAGCCTTGTTAATCTGATGGGCGGGATGTAAATTGCCAACAACCACTCGGGAGAAGTATATGGTGTTTCCTGAAACATCTAAAAAACAAAGCAACAGAACCTAAGGCACTTCCACTTATGGTCCTATAGCTTAGGGAAATTAAAATCAAAAAGACACAGCCACCCCAAAATTTGGAACGGCTCTGTTTACAAGAACCTCGTTTACAGTACAAGTTCAACATCGCAGAAAGTGAAAAATGGATAAAGAAGTTGTGGTATTTACTTACAAAGCAATATCACTCAGCAATGAAATCTATGTCATCAGGCCCTTAGCAGCACAATGAGTGGATTCAGGTATGATGATTCTAACTGAAATAAGTCACACAGAAAAAGAAACATCATAAGATATCACTAATACACGGAATGTAAACTTGGCTACACAGGAACTGAATTACAGAACAGAACAGGGACTCAAATTTAGAAAACCAACTTATGCTTGCTTAAGGGTAAAGGTGAGTTGGGGTGCTGCATAAAACCAGAGATTGAAATGAGCACAGATAAAGTTCCTTAAGTCAAATATGGAATAGACAAGAGCTACTCCTTGCTCAACGAAATGGACTCAACACCGCATATTAAACGCCTAAGAATGTACCTGACTAGTAAGTATCTTAAAACCTATGGATTGCTATGTCTCCGAAAGAGAATCAAGCATGTGTACAGGGGCATAAACGCAGCAGTGATAGGATTGGAGAGGTTCGGTGAGCAAATGAAGACCCTTTGAAGTCATATTGCATGGTACCCATTCCACGGGTTTCAACTACCCAGGTTTAAGGTATTCTTCCTTCAGCTAAAACATGCATGTGGAACCTAGAGTATGATCAACCATGTGATCGGGAGACGTGTTCAAATATGTCTCAGTTTTCCTCCCCTGGTACTCGGGTGCAACATTCCAGACGCTTTACTAACACTCTCCCGACTTGGAGAGTCAGTCCCTTTAACCTCCTGTTTGGCCCAGTTTGCAATTTCTGCGGAAGATGAACAGGAATAGCGAGAACCAATGAGAGGCTAGCTGGAGGTGTCTGGACGGGCAAATTTAACTCTCATTTCCCACCAGGAAGAGGAATTAACCAAAGGCTCAGCGTGCCGTGCCGGAACCAGATTAGGGCCTGAAGCCATCCTGCGGTGTTGCGGCCAGGTCACAAGAAAGCGAGTTGAAGAAAGGAGCTCAGGGGCACTCTAATTCACAAACATGCAGAGTTATAAATGACAGCTATCGTCCAAAAATAGACTGAAGTAAGGCTGCCAAGAGGACTTGAAAGCGGGGCAGAATTGCAGGAAACCGATTTCAGGAGGTAGACTGGAATTGCATTGAAAGCATAGGAAAAGAGGCAGAACGTCCACAATGATGCACTTGGCCAAAAAGGGCGTATGCGTTTTTTCCTGAATATATTCAGGAAAAAACGCATACGCCCTTTTTGGCCAACCAAGCAAGCTTGCAAAGGAAATCTGCACTACAATGAAGTCTCACTTCCCCCCGGTCAAAAGGGCCATCTGAAAAAAGTGTAAAATCCAGAAAGGCAGGACAGGCCATGGAGAACTGGGAGCCTTGTTATGCTGATGGGCGGGATGTAAATTGCCAACAACCACTCGGGAGAAGTGTATGGTGTTTCCTGAAACATGTAAAAAACAAAGCAACAGAACCTAGGGCACTTCCACTTATGGTCCTATAGCTTAGGGAAATTAAAATCAAAAAGACACAGCCACCCCAAAGTTTGGAACGGCTCTGTTTACAAGAACCTCGTTTACAGTACAAGTTCAACATCGCAGAAAGTGAAAAATGGATAAAGAACTTGTGGTATTTACTTACAAAGCAATATCACTCAGCAATGAAATCTGTTTCATCAGGCCCTTAGCAGCACAATGAGTGGATTCAGGTATGATGATTCTAACTGAAGTAAGTCACACAGAAAAAGAAACATCATAAGATATCAGTAATACACGGAATGTAAACTTGGCTACACAGGAACTGAATTCCAGAACAGAACAGGGTCTCAAATTTAGAAAACCAACTTATGCTTGCTTAAGGGTAAAGGTGAGTTGGGGTGCTGCATAAAACCAGAGATTGAAATGAGCACAGATAAAGTTCCTTAAGTCAAATATGGAATAGACAAGAGCTACTCCTTGCTCAACGAAATGGACTCAACACCGCATATTAAACGCCTAAGAATGTACCTGACTAGTAAGTATCTTAAAAACCTATGGATTGCTATGTCTCCGAAAGAGAATCAAGCATGTGTACAGGGGCATAAACGCAGCAGTGATAGGATTGGAGAGGTTCGGTGAGCAAATGAAGACCCTTTGAAGTCATATTGCATGGTACCCATTACACGGGTCTTAACTCTCCAGGTTTAAGGTATTCTTCCTTCAGCTAAAACATGCATGTGGAACCCAAGTATGATCAACCATGTGAACGGGAGACGTGTTCAAATATGTCTCAGTTTTCCTCCCCTGGTACTCGGGTGCAACATTCCAGACGCTTTACTAACACTCTCCCCACTTGGAGAGTCAGCGCCTTTAACCTCCTGTTTGGCCCAGTTTGCAATTTCTGCGGAAGATGAACAGGAATAGCGAGAACCAATGAGAGACTAGCTGGAGGTGTCTGGACGGGCAAATTTAACTCTCATTTTCCACCAGGAAAAGGAAATAACCAAAGGCTCAGCATGCCGTGCCGGAACCAGATTAGGGCCTGAAGCCATCCTGCGGTGTTGCGGCCAGGTCACAAGAAAGCAAGTTGAAGAAAGGAGCTCAGGGGCACTGTAATGCACAAACCTGCAGAGTTATAAATGACAGCTATCGTCCAAAAATAGACTGAAGTAAGGCTGCCAAGAGGACTTGAAAGCAGGGCAGAATTGCAGGAAACCGATTTCAGGAGGTAGACTGGAATTGCATTCAAAGCATAGGAAAAGAGGCAGAACGTCCACAATGATGCACTTGGCCAAAAAGGGCGTATGCGTTTTTTCCTGAATATATTCAGGAAAAAACGCATACGCCCTTTTTGGCCAACCAAGCAAGCTTGCAAAGGAAATCTGCACTACAATGAAGTCTCACTTCCCCCCGGTCAAAAGGGCCATCTGAAAAAAGTGAAAATCCAGAAAGGCAGGACAGGCCATGGAGAACTGGGAGCCTTGTTATGCTGATGGGCGGGATGTAAATTGCCAACAACCACTCGGGAGAAGTGTATGGTGTTTCCTGAAACATCTAAAAAACAAAGCAACAGAGCCTAGGGCACTTCCACTTATGGTCCTATAGCTTAGGGAAATTAAAATCAAAAAGACACAGCTACCCCAAAGTTTGGAACGGCTCTGTTTACAAGAACCTCGTTTACAGTACAAGTTCAACATCGCAGAAAGTGAAAAATGGATAAAGAAGTTGTGGTACTTACGTACAATGCAGTATCACTCAGCAATGAAATCTATGTCATCAGGCCCGTAGCAGCATAATGAGTAGATTCAGGTACGATGATTCTAACTGAAATAAGTCACACAAAAAAAGAAACATCATAAGATATCACTAATACACGGAATGTAAACTTGGCTACACAGGAACTGAATTCCAAAACAGAACAGGTTCTCAAATTTAGAAAACCAACTTATGCTTGCTTAAGGGGAAAGGTGAGTTGGGTTGCTGCATAAAACCAGAGATTGAAATGAGCACAGATAAAGTTCCTTAAGCCGAATATGGAATAGACAAGAGCTACTCCTTGCTCAACGAAATGGACTCAACACCGCATATTAAACGCCTAAGAATGTACATGACTAGTAAGTATCTTAAAACCTATGGATTGCTATGTCTCCGAAAGAGAATCAAGCATGTGTACAGGGGCATAAATGCAGCAGTGATAGGATTGGAGAGGTTCGGTGAGCAAATGAAGACCCTTTGAAGTCATATTGCATGGTACCCATTCCACGGGTTTCAACTACCCAGGTTTTAGGTATTCTTCCTTCAGATAAAACATGCATGTGGAACCCAGAGTATGATCAACCATGTGATCGGGAGACGTGTTCAAATATGTCTCAGTTTTCCTCCCATGGTACTCGGGTGCAACATTCCAGACGCTTTACTAACACTCTCCCCACTTGGAGAGTCAGCGCCTTTAACCTCCTGTTTGGCCCAGTTTGCAATTTCTGCGGAAGATGAACAGGAATAGCGAGAACCAATGAGAGGCTAGCTGGAGGTGTCTGGACGGGCAAATTTAACTCTCATTTCCCACCAGGAAGAGGAAATAACCAAAGGCTCAGCGTGCCGTACCGGAACCAGATTAGGGCCTGAAGCCATCCTGCGGTGTTGCGGCCAGCTCACAAGAAAGCGAGTTGAAGAAAGGAGCTCAGGGGCACTGTAATTCACAAACCTGCAGAGTTATAAATGACAGCTATCGTCCAAAAATAGACTGAAGTAAGGCTGCCAAGAGGACTTGAAAGCGGGGCAGAATTGCAGGAAACAGATTTCAGGAGGTAGACTGGAATTGCATTGAAAGCATAGGAAAAGAGGCAGAACGTCCACAATGATGCACTTGGCCAAAAAGGGCGTATGCGTTTTTTCCTGAATATATTCAGGGAAAAACGCATACGCCCTTTTTGGCCAACCAAGCAAGCTTGCAAAGGAAATCTGCACTACAATGAAGTCTCACTTCCCCCCGGTCAAAAGGGCCATCTGAAAAAAGTGTAAAATCCAGAAAGGCAGGACAGGCCATGGAGAACTGGGAGCCTTGTTATGCTGATGGGCGGGATGTAAATTGCCAACAACCACTCACGAGAAGTGTGTGGTGTTTCCTGAAACATCTAAAAAACAAAGCAACAGAGCCTAGGGCACTGCCACTTATGGTCCTATAGCTTAGGGAAATTAAAATCAAAAAGACACAGCCACCCCAAAGTTTGGAACGGCTCTGTTTACAAGAACCTCGTTTACAGTACAAGTTCAACATCGCAGAAAGTGAAAAATGGATAAAGAACTTGTGGTATTTACTTACAAAGCAATATCACTCAGCAATGAAATCTGTTTCATCAGGCCCTTAGCAGCACAATGAGTGGATTCAGGTATGATGATTCTAACTGAAGTAAGTCACACAGAAAAAGAAACATCATAAGATATCAGTAATACACGGAATGTAAACTTGGCTACACAGGAACTGAATTCCAGAACAGAACAGGGTCTCAAATTTAGAAAACCAACTTATGCTTGCTTAAGGGTAAAGGTGAGTTGGGGTGCTGCATAAAACCAGAGATTGAAATGAGCACAGATAAAGTTCCTTAAGTCAAATATGGAATAGACAAGAGCTACTCCTTGCTCAACGAAATGGACTCAACACCGCATATTAAACGCCTAAGAATGTACCTGACTAGTAAGTATCTTAAAAACCTATGGATTG
The DNA here is from genome assembly GCF_949987515.2 of Delphinus delphis. NCBI lineage: Eukaryota > Metazoa > Chordata > Mammalia > Artiodactyla > Delphinidae > Delphinus > Delphinus delphis. The sequence continues at coordinate 184,744,117 of NC_082683.1, read as the reverse complement.
CTATGTCTCCGAAAGAGAATCAAGCGTGTGTACAGGGGCATAAACGCAGCAGTGATAGGATTGGAGAGGTTCGGTGAGCAAATGAAGACCCTTTGAAGTCATATTGCATGGTACCCATTACACGGGTCTTAACTCTCCAGGTTTAAGGTATTCTTCCTTCAGCTAAAACATGCATGTGGAACCCAAGTATGATCAACCATGTGAACGGGAGACGTGTTCAAATATGTCTCAGTTTTCCTCCCCTGGTACTCGGGTGCAACATTCCAGACGCTTTACTAACACTCTCCCCACTTGGAGAGTCAGCGCCTTTAACCTCCTGTTTGGCCCAGTTTGCAATTTCTGCGGAAGATGAACAGGAATAGCGAGAACCAATGAGAGACTAGCTGGAGGTGTCTGGACGGGCAAATTTAACTCTCATTTTCCACCAGGAAAAGGAAATAACCAAAGGCTCAGCATGCCGTGCCGGAACCAGATTAGGGCCTGAAGCCATCCTGCGGTGTTGCGGCCAGGTCACAAGAAAGCAAGTTGAAGAAAGGAGCTCAGGGGCACTGTAATGCACAAACCTGCAGAGTTATAAATGACAGCTATCGTCCAAAAATAGACTGAAGTAAGGCTGCCAAGAGGACTTGAAAGCAGGGCAGAATTGCAGGAAACCGATTTCAGGAGGTAGACTGGAATTGCATTCAAAGCATAGGAAAAGAGGCAGAACGTCCACAATGATGCACTTGGCCAAAAAGGGCGTATGCGTTTTTTCCTGAATATATTCAGGAAAAAACGCATACGCCCTTTTTGGCCAACCAAGCAAGCTTGCAAAGGAAATCTGCACTACAATGAAGTCTCACTTCCCCCCGGTCAAAAGGGCCATCTGAAAAAAGTGAAAATCCAGAAAGGCAGGACAGGCCATGGAGAACTGGGAGCCTTGTTATGCTGATGGGCGGGATGTAAATTGCCAACAACCACTCGGGAGAAGTGTATGGTGTTTCCTGAAACATCTAAAAAACAAAGCAACAGAGCCTAGGGCACTTCCACTTATGGTCCTATAGCTTAGGGAAATTAAAATCAAAAAGACACAGCTACCCCAAAGTTTGGAACGGCTCTGTTTACAAGAACCTCGTTTACAGTACAAGTTCAACATCGCAGAAAGTGAAAAATGGATAAAGAAGTTGTGGTACTTACGTACAATGCAGTATCACTCAGCAATGAAATCTATGTCATCAGGCCCGTAGCAGCATAATGAGTAGATTCAGGTACGATGATTCTAACTGAAATAAGTCACACAAAAAAAGAAACATCATAAGATATCACTAATACACGGAATGTAAACTTGGCTACACAGGAACTGAATTCCAAAACAGAACAGGTTCTCAAATTTAGAAAACCAACTTATGCTTGCTTAAGGGGAAAGGTGAGTTGGGTTGCTGCATAAAACCAGAGATTGAAATGAGCACAGATAAAGTTCCTTAAGCCGAATATGGAATAGACAAGAGCTACTCCTTGCTCAACGAAATGGACTCAACACCGCATATTAAACGCCTAAGAATGTACATGACTAGTAAGTATCTTAAAACCTATGGATTGCTATGTCTCCGAAAGAGAATCAAGCATGTGTACAGGGGCATAAATGCAGCAGTGATAGGATTGGAGAGGTTCGGTGAGCAAATGAAGACCCTTTGAAGTCATATTGCATGGTACCCATTCCACGGGTTTCAACTACCCAGGTTTTAGGTATTCTTCCTTCAGATAAAACATGCATGTGGAACCCAGAGTATGATCAACCATGTGATCGGGAGACGTGTTCAAATATGTCTCAGTTTTCCTCCCATGGTACTCGGGTGCAACATTCCAGACGCTTTACTAACACTCTCCCCACTTGGAGAGTCAGCGCCTTTAACCTCCTGTTTGGCCCAGTTTGCAATTTCTGCGGAAGATGAACAGGAATAGCGAGAACCAATGAGAGGCTAGCTGGAGGTGTCTGGACGGGCAAATTTAACTCTCATTTCCCACCAGGAAGAGGAAATAACCAAAGGCTCAGCGTGCCGTACCGGAACCAGATTAGGGCCTGAAGCCATCCTGCGGTGTTGCGGCCAGCTCACAAGAAAGCGAGTTGAAGAAAGGAGCTCAGGGGCACTGTAATTCACAAACCTGCAGAGTTATAAATGACAGCTATCGTCCAAAAATAGACTGAAGTAAGGCTGCCAAGAGGACTTGAAAGCGGGGCAGAATTGCAGGAAACAGATTTCAGGAGGTAGACTGGAATTGCATTGAAAGCATAGGAAAAGAGGCAGAACGTCCACAATGATGCACTTGGCCAAAAAGGGCGTATGCGTTTTTTCCTGAATATATTCAGGGAAAAACGCATACGCCCTTTTTGGCCAACCAAGCAAGCTTGCAAAGGAAATCTGCACTACAATGAAGTCTCACTTCCCCCCGGTCAAAAGGGCCATCTGAAAAAAGTGTAAAATCCAGAAAGGCAGGACAGGCCATGGAGAACTGGGAGCCTTGTTATGCTGATGCGTGGGATGTAAATTGCCAACAACCACTCACGAGAAGTGTGTGGTGTTTCCTGAAACATCTAAAAAACAAAGCAACAGAGCCTAGGGCACTGCCACTTATGGTCCTATAGCTTAGGGAAATTAAAATCAAAAAGACACAGCCACCCCAAAGTTTGGAACGGCTCTGTTTACAAGAACCTCGTTTACAGTACAAGTTCAACATCGCAGAAAGTGAAAAATGGATAAAGAAGTTGTGGTATTTACTTACAAAGCAATATCACTCAGCAATGAAATCTGTGTCATCAGGCCCGTAGCAGCACAATGAGTGGATTCAGGTATGATGATTCTAACTGAAATAAGTCACACAGAAAAGAAACATCATAAGATATCAGTAATACACGGAATGTAAACTTGGCTACACAGGAACTGAATTACAGAACAGAACAGGGTCTCAAATTTAGAAAACCAACTTATGCTTGCTTAAGGGTAAAGGTGAGTTGGGGTGCTGCATAAAACCAGAGATTGAAATGAGCACAGATAAAGTTCCTTAAGCCAAATATGGAATAGACAAGAGCTACTCCTTGCTCAACGAAATGGACTCAACACCGCATATTAAACGCCTAAGAATGTACCTGACTAGTAAGTATCTTAAAACCTATGGATTGCTATGTCTCCGAAAGAGAATCAAGCATGTGTACAGGGGCATAAACGCAGCAGTGATAGGATTGGAGAGGTTCGGTGAGCAAATGAAGACCCTTTGAAGTCATATTGCATGGTACCCATTACACGGGTCTGAACTCTCCAGGTTTAAGGTATTCTTCCTTCAGCTAAAACATGCATGTGTAACCCAAGTATGATCAACCATGTGAACGGGAGACGTGTTCAAATATGTCTCAGTTTTCCTCCCCTGGTACTCGGGTGCAACATTCCAGACGCTTTACTAACACTCTCCCCACTTGGAGAGTCAGCGCCTTTAACCTCCTGTTTGGCCCAGTTTGCAATTTCTGCGGAAGATGAACAGGAATAGCGAGAACCAATGAGAGACTAGCTGGAGGTGTCTGGACGGGCAAATTTAACTCTCATTTCCCACCAGGAAGAGGAAATAACCAAAGGCTCAGCGTGCCGTACCGGAACCAGATTAGGGCCTGAAGCCATCCTGCGGTGTTGCGGCCAGCTCAAAAGAAAGCGAGTTGAAGAAAGGAGCTCAGGGGCACTGTAATTCACAAACCTGCAGAGTTATAAATGACAGCTATCGTCCAAAAATAGACTGAAGTAAGGCTGCCAAGAGGACTTGAAAGCGGGGCAGAATTGCAGGAAACCGATTTCAGGAGGTAGACTGGAATTGCATTGAAAGCATAGGAAAAGAGGCAGAACGTCCACAATGATGCACTTGGCCAAAAAGGGCGTATGCGTTTTTTCCTGAATATATTCAGGAAAAAACGCATACGCCCTTTTTGGCCAACCAAGCAAGCTTGCAAAGGAAATCTGCACTACAATGAAGTCTCACTTCCCCACGGTCAAAAGGGCCATCTGAAAAAAGTGTAAAATCCAGAAAGGCAGGACAGGCCATGGAGAACTGGGAGCCTTGTTATGCTGATGGGCGGGATGTAAATTGCCAACAACCACTCGGGAGAAGTGTATGGTGTTTCCTGAAACATCTAAAAAACAAAGCAACAGAGCCTAGGGCACTTCCACTTATGGTCCTATAGCTTAGGGAAATTAAAATCAAAAAGACACAGCCACCCCAAAGTTTGGAACGGCTCTGTTTACAAGAACCTCGTTTACAGTACAAGTTCAACATTGCAGAAAGTGCAAAATGGATAAAGAACTTGTGGTACTTACGTACAATGCAGTATCACTCAGCAATGAAATCTATGTCATCAGGCCCGTAGCAGCATAATGAGTAGATTCAGGTATGATGATTTTAACTGAAATAAGTCACACAGAAAAAGAAACATCATAAGATATCACTAATACACGGAATGTAAACTTGTCTACACAGGAACTGAATTCCAAAACAGAACAGTTTCTCAAATTTAGAAAACCAACTTATGCTTGCTTAAGGGGAAAGGTGAGTTGGGTTGCTGCATAAAACCAGAGATTGAAATGAGCACAGATAAAGTTCCTTAAGCCGAATATGGAATAGACAAGAGCTACTCCTTGCTCAACGAAATGGACTCAACACCGCATATTAAACGCCTAAGAATGTACCTGACTAGTAAGTATCTTAAAACCTATGGATTGCTATGTCTCCGAAAGAGAATCAAGCATGTGTACAGGGGCATAAACGCAGCAGTGATAGGATTGGAGAGGTTCGGTGAGCAAATGAAGACCCTTTGAAGTCATATTGCATGGTACCCATTCCACGGGTTTCAACTACCCAGGTTTTAGGTATTCTTCTTTCAGCTAAAACATGCATGTGGAACCCAGAGTATGATCAACCATGTGATCAGGAGACGTGTTCAAATATGTCTCAGTTTTCCTCCCCTGGTACTCGGGTGCAACATTCCAGACGCTTTACTAACACTCTCCCCACTTGGAGAGTCAGCGCCTTTAACCTCCTGTTTGGCACAGTTTGCAATTTCTGCGGAAGATGAACAGGAATAGCGAGAACCAATGAGAAGCTAGCTGGAGGTGTCTGGACGGGCAAATTTAACTCTCATTTCCCAACAGGAAGAGGAAATAACCAAAGGCTCAGCGTGCCGTACCGGAACCAGATTAGGGCCTGAAGCCATCCTGCGGTGTTGCGGCCAGCTCAAAAGAAAGCGAGTTGAAGAAAGGAGCTCAGGGGCACTGTAATTCACAAACCTGCAGAGTTATAAATGACAGCTATCGTCCAAAAATAGACTGAAGTAAGGCTGCCAAGAGGACTTGAAAGCGGGGCAGAATTGCAGGAAACAGATTTCAGGAGGTAGACTGGAATTGCATTGAAAGCATAGGAAAAGAGGCAGAACGTCCACAATGATGCACTTGGCCAAAAAGGGCGTATGCGTTTTTTCCTGAATATATTCAGGAAAAAACGCATACGCCCTTTTTGGCCAACCAAGCAAGCTTGCAAAGGAAATCTGCACTACAATGAAGTCTCACTTCCCCCCGGTCAAAAGGGCCATCTGAAAAAAGTGTAAAATCCAGAAAGGCAGGACAGGCCATGGAGAACTGGGAGCCTTGTTATGCTGATGGGCGGGATGTAAATTGCCAACAACCACTCGGGAGAAGTGTATGGTGTTTCCTGAAACATCTAAAAAACAAAGCAACAGAGCCTAGGGCACTGCCACTTATGGTCCTATAGCTTAGGGAAATTAAAATCAAAAAGACACAGCCACCCCAAAATTTGGAACGGCTCTGTTTACAAGAACCTCGTTTACAGTACAAGTTCAACATCGCAGAAAGTGAAAAATGGATAAAGAAGTTGTGGTATTTACTTACAAAGCAATATCACTCAGCAATGAAATCTGTGTCATCAGGCCCGTAGCAGCACAATGAGTGGATTCAGGTATGATGATTCTAACTGAAATAAGTCACACAGAAAAGAAACATCATAAGATATCAGTAATACACGGAATGTAAACTTGGCTACACAGGAACTGAATTACAGAACAGAACAGGGTCTCAAATTTAGAAAACCAACTTATGCTTGCTTAAGGGTAAAGGTGAGTTGGGGTGCTGCATAAAAGCAGAGATTGAAATGAGCACAGATAAAGTTCCTTAAGCCAAATATGGAATAGACAAGAGCTACTCCTTGCTCAACGAAATGGACTCAACACCCCATATTAAACGCCTAAGAATGTACCTGACTAGTAAGTATCTTAAAACCTATGGATTGCTATATTTCCAAAAGAGAATCAAGCGTGTGTACAGGGGCATAAACGCAGCAGTGATAGGATTGGAGAGGTTCGGTGAGCAAATGAAGACCCTTTGAAGTCATATTGCATGGTACCCATTCCACGGGTCTCAACTCTCCAGGTTTAAGGTATTCTTCCTTCAGCTAAAACATGCATGTGGAACCCAAGTATGATCAACCATGTGAACGGGAGACGTGTTCAAATATGTCTCAGTTTTCCTCCCCTGGTACTCGGGTGCAACATTCCGGACGCTTTACTAATACTCTCCCCACTTGGAAAGTCAGTGCCTTTAACCTCCTGTTTGGCCCAGTTTGCAATTTCTGCGGAAGATGAACAGGAATAGCGAGAACCAATGAGAGACTAGCTGGAGGTGTCTGGACGGGCAAATTTAACTCTCATTTCCCACCAGGAAGAGGAAATAACCAAAGGCTCAGCGTGCCGTGCTGGAACCAGATTAGGGCCTGAAGCCATCCTGCGGTGTTGCGGCCAGGTCACAAGAAAGCGAGTTGAAGAAAGGAGCTCAGGGCACTGTAATTCACAAACCTGCAGAGTTATAAATGACAGCTATCGTCCAAAAATAGACTGAAGTAAGGCTGCCAAGAGGACTTGAAAGCGGGGCAGAATTGCAGGAAACCGATTTCAGGAGGTAGACTGGAATTGCATTGAAAGCATAGGAAAAGAGGCAGAACGTCCACAATGATGCACTTGGCCAAAAAGGGCGTATGCGTTTTTTCCTGAATATATTCAGGAAAAAACGCATACGCCCTTTTTGGCCAACCAAGCAAGCTTGCAAAGGAAATCTGCACTACAATGAAGTCTCACTTCCCCCCGGTCAAAAGGGCCATCTGAAAAAAGTGTAAAATCCAGAAAGGCAGGACAGGCCATGGAGAACTGGGAGCCTTGTTATGCTGATGGGCGGGATGTAAATTGCCAACAGACACTCGGGAGAAGTGTATGGTGTTTCCTGAAACATCTAAAAAACAAAGCAACAGAGCCTAGGGCACTGCCACTTATGGTCCTATAGCTTAGGGAAATTAAAATCAAAAAGACACAGCCACCCCAAAGTTTGGGATGCCTCTGTTTACAAGAACCTCGTTTACAGTACAAGTTCAACATCGCAGAAAGTGAAAAATGGATAAAGAAGTTGTGGTATTTACTTACAAAGCAATATCACTCAGCAATGAAATCTGTGTCATCAGGCCCTTAGCAGCACAATGAGTGGATTCAGGTATGATGATTCTAACTGAAGTAAGTCACACAGAAAAAGAAACATCATAAGATATCAGTAATACACGGAATGTAAACTTGGCTACACAGGAACTGAATTACAGAACAGAACAGGGTCTCAAATTTAGAAAACCAACTTATGCTTGCTTAAGGGTAAAGGTGAGTTGGGGTGCTGCATAAAACCAGAGATTGAAATGAGCACAGATAAAGTTCCTTAAGTCAAATATGGAATAGACAAGAGCTACTCCTTGCTCAACGAAATGGACTCAACACCGCATATTAAACGCCTAAGAATGTACCTGACTAGTAAGTATCTTAAAAACCTATGGATTGCTATGTCTCCGGAAGAGAATCAAGCATGTGTACAGGGGCATAAACGCAGCAGTGATAGGATTGGAGAGGTTCGGTGAGCAAATGAAGACCCTTTGAAGTCATATTGCATGGTACCCATTACACGGGTCTTAACTCTCCAGGTTTAAGGTATTCTTCCTTCAGCTAAAACATGCATGTGGAACCCAAGTAAGATCAACCATGTGAATGGGAGACGTGTTCAAATATGTCTCAGTTTTCCTCCCCGGGTACTCGGGTACAACATTCCAGACGCTTTACTAACACTCTCCCGACTTGGAGAGTCAGTCCCTTTAACCTCCTGTTTGGCCCAGTTTGCAATTTCTGCGGAAGATGAACAGGAATAGCGAGAACCAATGAGAGACTAGCTGGAGGTGTCTGGACGGGCAAATTTAACTCTCATTTCCCACCAGGAAAAGGAAATAACCAAAGGCTCAGCATGCCGGGCCGGAACCAGATTAGGGCCTGAAGCCATCCTGCGGTGTTGCGGCCAGGTCACAAGAAAGCGAGTTGAAGCAAGGAGCTCAGGGGCACTGTAATTCACAAACCTGCAGAGTTATAAATGACAGCTATCGTCCAAAAATAGACTGAAGTAAGGCTGCCAAGAGGACTTGAAAGCGGGGCAGAATTGCAGGAAACCGATTTCAGGAGGTAGACTGGAATTGCATTGAAAGCATAGGAAAAGAGGCAGAACGTCCACAATAATGCACTTGGCCAAAAAGGGCGTATGCGTTTTTTCCTGAATATATTCAGGAAAAATCGCATACGCCCTTTTTGGCCAACCAAGCAAGCTTGCAAAGGAAATCTGCACTACAATGAAGTCTCACTTCCCCACGGTCAAAAGGGCCATCTGAAAAGAGTGTAAAATCCAGAAAGGCAGGACAGGCCATGGAGAACTGGGAGCCTTGTTATGCTGATGGGCGGGATGTAAATTGCCAACAGACACTCGGGAGAAGTGTATGGTGTTTCCTGAAACATCTAAAAAACAAAGCAACAGAGCCTAGGGCACTGCCACTTATGGTCCTATAGCTTAGGGAAATTAAAATCAAAAAGACACAGCCACCCCAAAGTTTGGAACGGCTCTGTTTACAAGAACCTCGTTTACAGTACAAGTTCAACATTGCAGAAAGTGAAAAATGGATAAAGAAGTTGTAGTATTCACTTACAAAGCAATATCACTCAGCAATGAAATCTGTGTCATCAGGCCTTTAGCAGCACAATGAGTGGATTCAGGTGTGATGATTCTAACTGAAGTAAGCCACACAGAAAAAGAAACATCATAAGATATCAGTAATACACAGAATGTAAACTTGGCTACACAGGAACTGAATTACAGAACAGAACAGGGTCTCAAATTTAGAAAACCAACTTATGCTTGCTTAAGGGTAAAGGTGAGTTGGGGTGCTGCATAAAACCAGAGATTGAAATGAGCACAGATAAAGTTCCTTAAGTCAAATATGGAATAGACAAGAGCTACTCCTTGCTCAACGAAATGGACTCAACACCGCATATTAAACGCCTAAGAATGTACATGACTAGTAAGTATCTTAAAACCTATGGATTGCTATGTCTCCGAAAGAGAATCAAGCATGTGTACAGGGGCATAAATGCAGCAGTGATAGGATTGGAGAGGTTCGGTGAGCAAATGAAGACCCTTTAAAGTCATATTGCATGGTACCCATTTCACGGGTCTCAACTCTCCAGGTTTAAGGTATTCTTCCTTCAGCTAAAACATGCATGTGGAACCCAAGTATGATCAACCATGTGAACGGGAGACGTGTTCAAATATGTCTCAGTTTTCCTCCCCTGGTACTCGGGTGCAACATTCCAGACGCTTTACTAACACTCTCCCCACTTGGAGAGTCAGCGCCTTTAACCTCCTGTTTGGCCCAGTTTGCAATTTCTGCGGAAGATGAACAGGAATAGCGAGAACCAATGAGAGGCTAGCTGGAGGTGTCTGGACGGGCAAATTTAACTCTCATTTCCCACCAGGAAGAGGAATTAACCAAAGGCTCAGCGTGCCGTGCCGGAACCAGATTAGGGCCTGAAGCCATCCTGCGGTGTTGCGGCCAGGTCACAAGAAAGCGAGTTGAAGAAAGGAGCTCAGGGGCACTCTAATTCACAAACATGCAGAGTTATAAATGACAGCTATCGTCCAAAAATAGACTGAAGTAAGGCTGCCAAGAGGACTTGAAAGCGGGGCAGAATTGCAGGAAACCGATTTCAGGAGGTAGACTGGAATTGCATTGAAAGCATAGGAAAAGAGGCAGAACGTCCACAATGATGCACTTGGCCAAAAAGGGCGTATGCGTTTTTTCCTGAATATATTCAGGAAAAAACGCATACGCCCTTTTTGGCCAACCAAGCAAGCTTGCAAAGGAAATCTGCACTACAATGAAGTCTCACTTCCCCCCGGTCAAAAGGGCCATCTGAAAAAAGTGTAAAATCCAGAAAGGCAGGACAGGCCATGGAGAACTGGGAGCCTTGTTATGCTGATGGGCGGGATGTAAATTGCCAACAACCACTCGGGAGAAGTGTATGGTGTTTCCTGAAACATCTAAAAAACAAAGCAACAGAACCTAGGGCACTTCCACTTATGGTCCTATAGCTTAGGGAAATTAAAATCAAAAAGACACAGCCACCCCAAAGTTTGGAACGGCTCTGTTTACAAGAACCTCGTTTACAGTACAAGTTCAACATCGCAGAAAGTGAAAAATGGATAAAGAAGTTGTGGTATTTACTTACAAAGCAATATCACTCAGCAATGAAATCTGTGTCATCAGGCCCTTAGCAGCACAATGAGTGGATTGAGGTATGATGATTCTAACTGAAGTAAGTCACACAGAAAAAGAAACATCATAAGATATCAGTAATACACGGAATGTAAACTTGGCTACACAGGAACTGAATTACAGAACAGAACAGGGTCTCAAATTTAGAAAACCAACTTATGCTTGCTTAAGGGTAAAGGTGAGTTGGGGTGCTGCATAAAACCAGAGATTGAAATGAGCACAGATAAAGTTCCTTAAGTCAAATATGGAATAGACAAGAGCTACTCCTTGCTCAACGAAATGGACTCAACACCGCATATTAAATGCCTAAGAATGTACCTGACTAGTAAGTATCTTAAAAACCTATGGATTGCTATGTCTCCGAAAGAGTTCAAGCATGTGTACAGGGGCATAAACGCAGCAGTGATAGGATTGGAGAGGTTCGGTGAGCAAATGAAGACCCTTTGAAATCATATTGCATGGTACACATTACACGGGTCTTAACTCTCCAGGTTTAAGGTATTCTTCCTTCAGCTAAAACATGCATGTGGAACCCAAGTATGATCAACCATGTGAACGGGAGACGTGTTCAAATATGTCTCAGTTTTCCTCCCCTGGTACTCGGGTGCAACATTCCAGACGCTTTACTAACACTCTCCCCACTTGGAGAGTCAGCGCCTTTAACCTCCTGTTTGGCCCAGTTTGCAATTTCTGCGGAAGATGAACAGGAATAGCGAGAACCAATGAGAGACTAGCTGGAGGTGTCAGGACGGGCAAATTTAACTCTCATTTCCCACCAGGAAAAGGAAATAACCAACGGCTCAGCGTGCCGTGCCGGAACCAGATTAGGGCCTGAAGCCATCCTGCGGTGTTGCGGCCAGGTCACAAGAAAGCAAGTTGAAGAAAGGAGCTCAGGGGCACTGTAATGCACAAACCTGCAGAGTTATAAATGACAGCTATCGTCCAAAAATAGACTGAAGTAAGGCTGCCAAGAGGACTTGAAAGCGGGGCAGAATTGCAGGAAACCGATTTCAGGAGGTAGACTGGAATTGCATTGAAAGCATAGGAAAAGAGGCAGAACGTCCACAATGATGCACTTGGCCAAAAAGGGCGTATGCGTTTTTTCCTGAATATATTCAGGAAAAAACGCATACGCCCTTTTTGGCCAACCAAGCAAGCTTGCAAAGGAAATCTGCACTACAATGAAGTCTCACTTCCCCCCGGTCAAAAGGGCCATCTGAAAAAAGTGTAAAATCCAGAAAGGCAGGACAGGTCATGGAGAACTGGGAGCCTTGTTATGCTGATGGGCGGGATGTAAATTGCCAACAACCACTCGGGAGAAGTGTATGGTGTTTCCTGAAACATCTAAAAAACAAAGCAACAGAGCCTAGGGCACTGCCACTTATGGTCCTATAGCTTAGGGAAATTAAAATCAAAAAGACACAGCCACCCCAAAGTTTGGAATGGCTCTGTTTACAAGAACCTCGTTTACAGTACAAGTTCAACATCGCAGAAAGTGAAAAATGGATAAAGAACTTGTGGTACTTACGTACAATGCAGTATCACTCAGCAATGAAATCTATGTCATCAGGCCCGTAGCAGCATAATGAGTAGATTCAGGTACGATGATTCTAACTGAAATAAGTCACACAAAAAAAGAAACATCATAAGATATCCCTAATACACGGAATGTAAATTTGGCTACACAAGAACTGAATTCCAAAACAGAACAGGGTCTCAAATTTAGAAAACCAACTTATGCTTGCTTAAGGGGAAAGGTGAGTTGGGTTGCTGCATAAAACCAGAGATTGAAATGAGCACAGATAAAGTTCCTTAAGCCAAATATGGAATAGACAAGAGCTACTCCTTGCTCAACGAAATGGACTCAACACCCCATATTAAACGCCTAAGAATGTACCTGACTAGTAAGTATCTTAAAACCTATGGATTGCTATGTCTCCGAAAGAGAATCAAGCATGTGTACAGGGGCATAAACGCAGCAGTGATAGGATTGGAGAGGTTCGGTGAGCAAATGAAGACCCTTTGAAGTCATATTGCATGGTACCCATTTCACGGGTCTCAACTCTCCAGGTTTAAGGTATTCTTCCTTCAGCTAAAACATGCATGTGGAACCCAAGTATGATCAACCATGTGAACGGGAGACGTGTTCAAATATGTCTCAGTTTTCCTCCCCTGGTACTCGGGTGCAACATTCCAGACGCTTTACTAACACTCTCCCCACTTGGAGAGTCAGCGCCTTTAACCTCCTGTTTGGCCCAGTTTGCAATTTCTGCGGAAGATGAACAGGAATAGCGAGAACCAATGAGAGGCTAGCTGGAGGTGTCTGGACGGGCAAATTTAACTCTCATTTCCCACCAGGAAGAGGAAATAACCAAAGGCTCAGCGTGCCGTACCGGAACCAGATTAGGGCCTGAAGCCATCCTGCGGTGTTGCGGCCAGCTCAAAAGAAAGCGAGTTGAAGAAAGGAGCTCAGGGGCACTGTAATTCACAAACCTGCAGAGTTATAAATGACAGCTATCGTCCAAAAATAGACTGAAGTAAGGCTGCCAAGAGGACTTGAAAGCGGGGCAGAATTGCAGGAAACCGATTTCAGGAGGTAGACTGGAATTGCATTGAAAGCATAGGAAAAGAGGCAGAACGTCCACAATGATGCACTTGGCCAAAAAGGGCGTATGCGTTTTTTCCTGAATATATTCAGGAAAAAACGCATACGCCCTTTTTGGCCAACCAAGCAAGCTTGCAAAGGAAATCTGCACTACAATGAAGTCTCACTTCCCCCCGGTCAAAAGGGCCATCTGAAAAAAGTGTAAAATCCAGAAAGGCAGGACAGGCCATGGAGAACTGGGAGCCTTGTTATGCTGATGGGCGGGATGTAAATTGTCAACAACCACTCGGGAGAAGTGTATGGTGTTTCCTGAAACATCTAAAAAACAAAGCAACAGAACCTAGGGCACTTCCACTTATGGTCCTATAGCTTAGGGAAATTAAAATCAAAAAGACACAGCTACCCCAAAGTTTGGAACGGCTCTGTTTACAAGAACCTCGTTTACAGTACAAGTTCAACATCGCAGAAAGTGAAAAATGGATAAAGAAGTTGTGGTATTTACTTACAAAGCAATATCACTCAGCAATGAAATCTGTGTCATCAGGCCCTTAGCAGCACAATGAGTGGATTCAGGTATGATGATTCTAACTGAAGTAAGTCACACAAAAAAAGAAACATCATAAGATATCAGTAATACACGGAATGTAAACTTGGCTACACAGGAACTGAATTACAGAACAGAACAGGGTCTCAAATTTAGAAAACCAACTTATGCTTGCTTAAGGGTAAAGGTGAGTTGGGGTGCTGCATAAAACCAGAGATTGAAATGAGCACAGATAAAGTTCCTTAAGTCAAATATGGAATAGACAAGATCTACTCCTTTCTCAACGAAATGGACTCAACACCGCATATTAAATGCCTAAGAATGTACCTGACTAGTAAGTATCTTAAAAACCTATGGATTGCTATGTCTCCGAAAGAGAATCAAGCATGTGTACAGGGGCATAAACGCAGCAGTGATAGGATTGGAGAGGTTCGGTGAGCAAATGAAGACCCTTTGAAGTCATATTGCATGGTACCCATTACACGGGTCTTAACTCTCCAGGTTTAAGGTATTCTTCCTTCAGCTAAAACATGCATGTGGAACGCAAGTATGATCAACCATGTGAACGGGAGACGTGTTCAAATATGTCTCAGTTTTCCTCCCCTGGTACTCGGGTGCAACATTCCAGATGCTTTACTAACACTCTCCCCACTTGGAGAGTCAGCACCTTTAACCTCCTGTTTGGCCCAGTTTGCAATTTCTGCGGAACATGAACAGGAATAGCGAGAACCAATGAGAGACTAGCTGGAGGTGTCTGGACGGGCAAATTTAACTCTCATTTTCCACCAGGAAAAGGAAATAACCAAAGGCTCAGCGTGCCGTGCCGGAACCAGATTAGGGCCTGAAGCCATCCTGCGGTGTTGCTGCCAGGTCACAAGAAAGCAAGTTGAAGAAAGGAGCTCAGGGGCACTGTAATGCACAAACCTGCAGAGTTATAAATGACAGTTATCGTCCAAAAATAGACTGAAGTAAGGCTGCCAAGAGGACTTGAAAGCAGGGCAGAATTGCAGGAAACCGATTTCAGGAGGTAGACTGGAATTTCATTCAAAGCATAGGAAAAGAGGCAGAACGTCCACAATGATGCACTTGGCCAAAAAGGGCGTATGCGTTTTTTCCTGAATATATTCAGGAAAAAACGCATACGCCCTTTTTGGCCAACCAAGCAAGCTTGCAAAGGAAATCTGCACTACAATGATGTCTCACTTCCCCCCGGTCAAAAGGGCCATCTGAAAAAAGTGTAAAATCCAGAAAGGCAGGACAGGCCATGGAGAACTGGGAGCCTTGTTATGCTGATGGGCGGGATGTAAATTGCCAACAACCACTCGGGAGAAGTGTATGGTGTTTCCTGAAACATCTAAAAAACAAAGCAACAGAGCCTAGGGCACTTCCACTTATGGTCCTATAGCTTAGGGAAATTAAAATCAAAAAGACACAGCTACCCCAAAGTTTGGAACGGCTCTGTTTACAAAAACCTCGTTTACAGTACAAGTTCAACATCGCAGAAAGTGAAAAATGGATAAAGAACTTGTGGTACTTACGTACAATGCAGTATCACTCAGCAATGAAATCTATGTCATCAGGGCCGTAGCAGCATAATGAGTAATTTCAGGTACGATGATTCTAACTGAAATAAGTCACACAGAAAAAGAAACATCATAAGATATCACTAATACACGGAATGTAAACTTGGCTACACAGGAACTGAATTCCAAAACAGAACAGGTTCTCAAATTTAGAAAACCAACTTATGCTTGCTTAAGGGGAAAGGTGAGTTGGGTTGCTGCATGAAAGCAGAGATTGAAATGAGCACAGATAAAGTTCCTTAAGCCGAATATGGAATAGACAAGAGCTACTCCTTGCTCAACGAAATGGACTCAACACCGCATATTAAACGCCTAAGAATGTACCTGACTAGTAAGTATCTTAAAACCTATGGATTGCTATGTCTCTGAAAGAGAATCAAGCATGTGTACAGGGGCATAAATGCAGCAGTGATAGGATTGGAGAGGTTCGGTGAGCAAATGAAGACCCTTTGAAGTCATATTGCATGGTACCCATTCCACGGTTTCAACTACCCAGGTTTTAGGTATTCTTCCTTCAGCTAAAACATGCATGTGGAACCCAAGTATGATCAACCATGTGAATGTGAGACGTGTTCAAATATGTCTCAGTTTTCCTCCCCTGGTACTCGGGTGCAACATTCCAGACGCTTTACTAACACTCTCCCCACTTGGAGAGTCAGCGCCTTTAACCTCCTGTTTGGCACAGTTTGCAATTTCTGCGGAAGATGAACAGGAATAGCGAGAACCAATGAGAAGCTAGCTGGAGGTGTCTGGACGGGCAAATTTAACTCTCATTTCCCAACAGGAAGAGGAAATAACCAAAGGCTCAGCGTGCCGTACCGGAACCAGATTAGGGCCTGAAGCCATCCTGCGGTGTTGCGGCCAGCTCAAAAGAAAGCGAGTTGAAGAAAGGAGCTCAGGGGCACTGTAATTCACAAACCTGCAGAGTTATAAATGACAGCTATCGTCCAAAAATAGACTGAAGTAAGGCTGCCAAGAGGACTTGAAAGCGGGGCAGAATTGCAGGAAACCGATTTCAGGAGGTAGACTGGAATTGCATTGAAAGCATAGGAAAAGAGGCAGAACGTCCACAATGATGCACTTGGCCAAAAAGGGCGTATGCGTTTTTTCCTGAATATATTCAGGAAAAAACGCATACGCCCTTTTTGGCCAACCAAGCAAGCTTGCAAAGGAAATCTGCACTACAATGAAGTCTCACTTCCCCCCGGTCAAAAGGGCCATCTGAAAAAAGTGTAAAATCCAGAAAGGCAGGACAGGCCATGGACAACTGGGAGCCTTGTTATGCTGATGGGCGGGATGTAAATTGCCAACAACCACGCGGGAGAAGTGTATGGTGTTTCCTGAAACATCTAAAAAACAAAGCAACAGAGCCTAGGGCACTTCCACTTATGGTCCTATAGCTTAGGGAAATTAAAATCAAAAAGACACAGCCACCCCAAAGTTTGGAACGGCTCTGTTTACAAGAACCTCGTTTACAGTACAAGTTCAACATCGCAGAAAGTGAAAAATGGATAAAGAAGTTGTGGTATTTACTTACAAAGCAATATCACTCAGCAATGAAATCTGTGTCATCAGGCCCGTAGCAGCACAATGAGTGGATTCAGGTATGATGATTCTAACTGAAATAAGTCACACAGAAAAGAAACATCATAAGATATCAGTAATACACGGAATGTAAACTTGGCTACACAGGAACTGAATTACAGAACAGAACAGGGTCTCAAATTTAGAAAACCAACTTATGCTTGCTTAAGGGTAAAGGTGAGTTGGGGTGCTGCATAAAAGCAGAGATTGAAATGAGCACAGATAAAGTTCCTTAAGCCAAATATGGAATAGACAAGAGCTACTCCTTGCTCAACGAAATGGACTCAACACCCCATATTAAACGCCTAAGAATGTACCTGACTAGTAAGTATCTTAAAACCTATGGATTGCTATGTTTCCAAAAGAGAATCAAGCTGTGTACAGGGGCATAAACGCAGCAGTGATAGGATTGGAGAGGTTCGGTGAGCAAATGAAGACCCTTTGAAGTCATATTGCATGGTACCCATTCCACGGGTCTCAACTCTCCAGGTTTAAGGTATTCTTCCTTCAGCTAAAACATGCATGTGGAACCCAAGTATGATCAACCATGTGAACGGGAGACGTGTTCAAATATGTCTCAGTTTTCCTCCCCTGGTACTCGGGTGCAACATTCCGGACGCTTTACTAATACTCTCCCCACTTGGAAAGTCAGCGCCTTTAACCTCCTGTTTGGCCCAGTTTGCAATTTCTGCGGAAGATGAACAGGAATAGCGAGAACCAATGAGAGACTAGCTGGAGGTGTCTGGACGGGCAAATTTAACTCTCATTTCCCACCAGGAAGAGGAAATAACCAAAGGCTCAGCGTGCCGTGCCAGAACCAGATTAGGGCCTGAAGCCATCCTGCGGTGTTGCGGCCAGGTCACAAGAAAGCGAGTTGAAGAAAGGAGCTCAGGGGCACTGTAATTCACAAACCTGCAGAGTTATAAATGACAGCTATCGTCCAAAAATAGACTGAAGTAAGGCTGCCAAGAGGACTTGAAAGCGGGGCAGAATTGCAGGAAACCGATTTCAGGAGGTAGACTGGAATTGCATTGAAAGCATAGGAAAAGAGGCAGAACGTCCACAATGATGCACTTGGCCAAAAAGGGCGTATGCGTTTTTTCCTGAATATATTCAGGAAAAAACGCATACGCCCTTTTTGGCCAACCAAGCAAGCTTGCAAAGGAAATGTGCACTACAATGAAGTCTCACTTCCCCCCGGTCAAAAGGGCCATCTGAAAAAAGTGTAAAATCCAGAAAGGCAGGACAGGCCATGGAGAACTGGGAGCCTTGTTATGCTGATGGGCGGGATGTAAATTGCCAACAGACACTCGGGAGAAGTGTATGGTGTTTCCTGAAACATCTAAAAAACAAAGCAACAGAGCCTAGGGCACTGCCACTTATGGTCCTATAGCTTAGGGAAATTAAAATCAAAAAGACACAGCCACCCCAAAGTTTGGGACGCCTCTGTTTACAAGAACCTCGTTTACAGTACAAGTTCAACATCGCAGAAAGTGAAAAATGGATAAAGAAGTTGTGGTATTTACTTACAAAGCAATATCACTCAGCAATGAAATCTGTGTCATCAGGCCCTTAGCAGCACAATGAGTGGATTCAGGTATGATGATTCTAACTGAAGTAAGTCACACAGAAAAAGAAACATCATAAGATATCAGTAATACACGGAATGTAAACTTGGCTACACAGGAACTGAATTACAGAACAGAACAGGGTCTCAAATTTAGAAAACCAACTTATGCTTGCTTAAGGGTAAAGGTGAGTTGGGGTGCTGCATAAAACCAGAGATTGAAATGAGCACAGATAAAGTTCCTTAAGTCAAATATGGAATAGACAAGAGGTACTCCTTGCTCAACGAAATGGACTCAACACCGCATATTAAACGCCTAAGAATGTACCTGACTAGTAAGTATCTTAAAAACCTATGGATTGCTATGTGTCCGAAAGAGAATCAAGCATGTGTACAGGGGCATAAACGCAGCAGTGATAGGATTGGAGAGGTTCGGTGAGCAAATGAAGACCCTTTGAAGTCATATTGCATGGTACCCATTACACGGGTCTTAACTCTCCAGGTTTAAGGTATTCTTCCTTCAGCTAAAACATGCATGTGGAACCCAAGTATGATCAACCATGTGAATGGGAGACGTGTTCAAATATGTCTCAGTTTTCCTCCCCGGGTACTCGGGTACAACATTCCAGACGCTTTACTAACACTCTCCCCACTTGGAGAGTCAGTCCCTTTAACCTCCTGTTTGGCCCAGTTTGCAATTTCTGCGGAAGATGAACAGGAATAGCGAGAACCAATGAGAGACTAGCTGGAGGTGTCTGGACGGGCAAATTTAACTCTCATTTCCCACCAGGAAAAGGAAATAACCAAAGGCTCAGCATGCCGGGCCGGAACCAGATTAGGGCCTGAAGCCATCCTGCGGTGTTGCGGCCAGGTCACAAGAAAGCGAGTTGAAGCAAGGAGCTCAGGGGCACTGTAATTCACAAACCTGCAGAGTTATAAATGACAGCTATCGTCCAAAAATAGACTGAAGTAAGGCTGCCAAGAGGACTTGAAAGCGGGGCAGAATTGCAGGAAACCGATTTCAGGAGGTAGACTGGAATTGCATTGAAAGCATAGGAAAAGAGGCAGAACGTACACAATAATGCACTTGGCCAAAAAGGGCGTATGCGTTTTTTCCTGAATATATTCAGGAAAAAACGCATACACCCTTTTTGGCCAACCAAGCAAGCTTGCAAAGGAAATCTGCACTACAATGAAGTCTCACTTCCCCCCGGTCAAAAGGGCCATCTGAAAAAAGTGTAAAATCCAGAAAGGCAGGACAGGCCATGGAGAACTGGGAGCCTTGTTATGCTGATGGGCGGGATGTAAATTGCCAACAGACACTCGGGAGAAGTGTATGGTGTTTCCTGAAACATCTAAAAAACAAAGCAACAGAGCCTAGGGCACTGCCACTTATGGTCCTATAGCTTAGGGAAATTAAAATCAAAAAGACACAGCCACCCCAAAGTTTGGAACGGCTCTGTTTACAAGAACCGCGTTTACAGTACAAGTTCAACATTGCAGAAAGTGAAAAATGGATAAAGAAGTTGTAGTATTCACTTACAAAGCAATATCACTCAGCAATGAAATCTCTGTCATCAGGCCCTTAGCAGCACAATGAGTGGATTCAGGTATGATGATTCTAACTGAAGTAAGCCACACAGAAAAAGAAACATCATAAGATATCAGTAATACACGGAATGTAAACTTGGCTACACAGGAACTGAATTACAGAACAGAACAGGGTCTCAAATTTAGAAAACCAACTTATGCTTGCTTAAGGGTAAAGGTGAGTTGGGGTGCTGCATAAAACCAGAGATTGAAATGAGCACAGATAAAGTTCCTTAAGTCAAATATGGAATAGACAAGAGCTACTCCTTGCTCAACGAAATGGACTCAACACCGCATATTAAACGCCTAAGAATGTACATGACTAGTAAGTATCTTAAAACCTATGGATTGCTATGTCTCCGAAAGAGAATCAAGCATGTGTACAGGGGCATAAATGCAGCAGTGATAGGATTGGAGAGGTTCGGTGAGCAAATGAAGACCCTTTGAAGTCATATTGCATGGTACCCATTCCACGGGTTTCAACTACCCAGGTTTTAGGTATTCTTCCTTCAGCTAAAACATGCATGTGGAACCCAGAGTATGATCAACCATGTGATCGGGAGACGTGTTCAAATATGTCTCAGTTTTCCTCCCCTGGTACTCGGGTGCAACATTCCAGACGCTTTACTAACACTCTCCCCACTTGGAGAGTCAGCGCCTTTAACCTCCTGTTTGGCACAGTTTGCAATTTCTGCGGAAGATGAACAGGAATAGCGAGAACCAATGAGAGGCTAGCTGGAGGTGTCTGGACGGGCAAATTTAACTCTCATTTCCCACCAGGAAGAGGAAATAACCAAAGGCTCAGCGTGCCGTACCGGAACCAGATTAGGGCCTGAAGCCATCCTGCGGTGTTGCGGCCAGGTCACAAGAAAGCGAGTTGAAGAAAGGAGCTCAGGGGCACTGTAATTCACAAACCTGCAGAGTTATAAATGACAGCTATCGTCCAAAAATAGACTGAAGTAAGGCTGCCAAGAGGACTTGAAAGCGGGGCAGAATTGCAGGAAACCGATTTCAGGAGGTAGACTGGAATTGCATTGAAAGCATAGGAAAAGAGGCAGAACGTCCACAATGATGCACTTGGCCAAAAAGGGCGTATGCGTTTTTTCCTGAATATATTCAGGAAAAAACGCATACGCCCTTTTTGGCCAACCAAGCAAGCTTGCAAAGGAAATCTGCACTACAATGAAGTCTCACTTCCCCCCGGTCAAAAGGGCCATCTGAAAAAAGTGTAAAATCCAGAAAGGCAGGACAGGCCATGGAGAACTGGGAGCCTTGTTATGCTGATGGGCGGGATGTAAATTGCCAACAACCACTCGGGAGAAGTGTATGGTGTTACCTGAAACATCTAAAAAACAAAGCAACAGAACCTAGGGCACTTCCACTTATGGTCCTATAGCTTAGGGAAATTAAAATCAAAAAGACACAGCCACCCCAAAGTTTGGAACGGCTCTGTTTACAAGAACCTCGTTTACAGTACAAGTTCAACATCGCAGAAAGTGAAAAATGGATAAAGAAGTTGTGGTATTTACTTACAAAGCAATATCACTCAGCAATGAAATCTGTGTCATCAGGCCCTTAGCAGCACAATGAGTGGATTCAGGTATGATGATTCTAACTGAAGTAAGCCACACAGAAAAAGAAACATCATAAGATATCAGTAATAAACGGAATGTAAACTTGGCTACACAGGAACTGAATTACAGAACAGAACAGGGTCTCAAATTTAGAAAACCAACTTATGCTTGCTTAAGGGTAAAGGTGAGTTGGGGTGCTGCATAAAACCAGAGATTGAAATGAGCACAGATAAAGTTCCTTAAGTCAAATATGGAATAGACAAGAGCTACTCCTTGCTCAACGAAATGGACTCAACACCGCATATTAAACGCCTAAGAATGTACATGACTAGTAAGTATCTTAAAAACCTATGGATTGCTATGTCTCCGAAAGAGAATCAAGCATGTGTACAGGGGCATAAATGCAGCAGTGATAGGATTGGAGAGGTTCGGTGAGCAAATGAAGACCCTTTGAAGTCATATTGCATGGTACCCATTCCACGGGTTTCAACTACCCAGGTTTTAGGTATTATTCCTTCAGATAAAACATGCATGTGGAACCCAGAGTATGATCAACCATGTGATCGGGAGACGTGTTCAAATATGTCTCAGTTTTCCTCCCCTGGTACTCGGGTGCAACATTCCAGACGCTTTACTAACACTCTCCCCACTTGGAGAGTCAGCGCCTTTAACCTCCTGTTTGGCACAGTTTGCAATTTCTGCGGAAGATGAACAGGAATAGCGAGAACCAATGAGAGGCTAGCTGGAGGTGTCTGGACGGGCAAATTTAACTCTCATTTCCCACCAGGAAGAGGAAAAAACCAAAGGCTCAGCGTGCCGTACCGGAACCAGATTAGGGCCTGAAGCCATCCTGCGGTGTTGCGGCCAGCTCAAAAGAAAGCGAGTTGAAGAAAGGAGCTCAGGGGCACTGTAATTCACAAACCTGCAGAGTTATAAATGACAGCTATCGTCCAAAAATATACTGAAGTAAGGCTGCCAAGAGGACTTGAAAGCGGGGCAGAATTGCAGGAAACCGATTTCAGGAGGTAGATTGGAATTGCATTGAAAGCACAGGAAAAGAGGCAGAACGTCCACAATGATGCACTTGGCCAAAAAGGGCGTATGCGTTTTTTCCTGAATATATTCAGGAAAAAACGCATACGCCCTTTTTGGCCAACCAAGCAAGCTTGCAAAGGAAATCTGCACTACAATGAAGTCTCACTTCCCCCCGGTCAAAAGGGCCATCTGAAAAAAGTGTAAAATCCAGAAAGGCAGGACAGGCCATGGAGAACTGGGAGCCTTGTTATGCTGATGGGCGGGATGTAAATTGCCAACAACCACTCGGGAGAAGTGTATGGTGTTTCCTGAAACATCTAAAAAACAAAGCAACAGAACCTAGGGCACTTCCACTTATGGTCCTATAGCTTAGGGAAATTAAAATCAAAAAGACACAGCCACCCCAAAGTTTGGAACGGCTCTGTTTACAAGAACCGCGTTTACAGTACAAGTTCAACATCGCAGAAAGTGAAAAATGGATAAAGAAGTTGTGGTATTTACTTACAAAGCAATATCACTCAGCAATGAAATCTGTGTCATCAGGCCCTTAGCAGCACAATGAGTAGATTCAGGTATGATGATTCTAACTGAAATAAGTCACACAGAAAAAGAAACATCATAAGATATCAGTAATACACGGAATGTAAACTTGGCTACATAGGAACTGAATTACAGAACAGAACAGGGTCTCAAATTTAGAAAACCAACTTATGCTTGCTTAAGGGGAAAGGTGAGTTGGGGTGCTGCATAAAACCAGAGATTGAAATGAGCACAGATAAAGTTCCTTACGCCAAATATGGAATAGACAAGAGGTACTCCTTGCTCAACGAAATGGACTCAACACCGCATATTAAACGCCTAAGAATGTACCTGACTAGTAAGTATCTTAAAAACTATAGATTGCTATGTCTCCGAAAGAGAATCAAGCATGTGTACAGGGGCATAAACGCAGCAGTGATAGGATTCGAGAGGTTCGGTGAGCAAATGAAGACCCTTTGAAGTCATATTGCATGGTACCCATTACACGGGTCTTAACTCTCCAGGTTTAAGGTATTCTTCCTTCAGCTAAAACATGCATGTGGAACCCAAGTGAGATCAACCATGTGAATGGGAGACGTGTTCAAATATGTCTCAGTTTTCCTCCCCTGGTACTCGGGTGCAACATTCCAGACGCTTTACTAACACTCTCCCGACTTGGAGAGTCAGTCCCATTAACCTCCTGTTTGGCCCAGTTTGCAATTTCTGCGGAAGATGAACAGGAATAGCGAGAACCAATGAGAGACTAGCTGGAGGTGTCTGGACGGGCAAATTTAACTCTCATTTCTCACCAGGAAGAGGAATTAACCAAAGGCTCAGCGTGCCGTGCCAGAACCAGATTAGGGCCTGAAGCCATCCTGCGGTGTTGCGGCCAGGTCACAAGAAAGCGAGTTGAAGAAAGGAGCTCAGGGGCACTGTAATTCACAAACCTGCAGAGTTATAAATGACAGCTATCGTCCAAAAATAGACTGAAGTAAGGCTGCCAAGAGGACTTGAAAGCGGGGCAGAATTGCAGGAAACCGATTTCAGGAGGTAGACTGGAATTGCATTGAAAGCATAGGAAAAGAGGCAGAACGTCCACAATGATGCACTTGGCCAAAAAGGGCGTATGCGTTTTTTCCTGAATATATTCAGGAAAAAACGCATACGCCCGTTTTGGCCAACCAAGCAAGCTTGCAAAGGAAATCTGCACTACAATGAAGTCTCACTTCCCCCCGGTCAAAAGAGCCATCTGAAAAAAGTGTAAAATCCAGAAAGACAAGACAGGCCATGGAGAACTGGGAGCCTTGTTATGCTGATGGGCGGGATGTAAATTGCCAACAGACACTCGGGAGAAGTGTATGGTGTTTCCTGAAACATCTAAAAAACAAAGCAACAGAACCTAGGGCACTTCCACTTATGGTCCTATAGCTTAGGGAAATTAAAATCAAAAAGACACAGCCACCCCAAAGTTTGGAACGGCTCTGTTTACAAGAACCTCGTTTACAGTACAAGTTCAACATCGCAGAAAGTGAAAAATGGATAAAGAAGTTGTGGTATTTACTTACAAAGCAATATCACTCAGCAATGAAATCTGTGTCATCAGGCCCGTAGCAGCACAATGAGTGGATTCAGGTATGATGATTCTAACTGAAATAAGTCACACAGAAAAGAAACATCATAAGATATCAGTAATACACGGAATGTAAACTTGGCTACACAGGAACTGAATTACAGAACAGAACAGGGTCTCAAATTTAGAAAACCAACTTATGCTTGCTTAAGGGTAAAGGTGAGTTGGGGTGCTGCATAAAAGCAGACATTGAAATGAGCACAGATAAAGTTCCTTAAGCCAAATATGGAATAGACAAGAGCTACTCCTTGCTCAACGAAATGGACTCAACACCCCATATTAAACGCCTAAGAATGTACCTGACTAGTAAGTATCTTAAAACCTATGGATTGCTATGTCTCCAAAAGAGAATCAAGCGTGTGTACAGGGGCATAAACGCAGCAGTGATAGGATTGGAGAGGTTCAGTGAGCAAATGAAGACCCTTTGAAGTCATATTGCATGGTACCCATTCCACGGGTCTCAACTCTCCAGGTTTAAGGTATTCTTCCTTCAGCTAAAACATGCATGTGGAACCCAGAGTATGATCAACCATGTGAACGGGAGACGTGTTCAAATATGTCTCAGTTTTCCTCCCCTGGTACTCGGGTGCAACATTCCAGACGCTTTACTAACACTCTTCCGACTTGGAGAGTCAGTCCCTTTAACCTCCTGTTTGGCCCAGTTTGCAATTTCTGTGGAAGATGAACAGGAATAGCGAGAACCAATGAGAGGCTAGCTGGAGGTGTCTGGACGGGCAAATTTAACTCTCATTTCCCACCAGGAAGAGGAATTAACCAAAGGCTCAGCGTGCCGTGCCGGAACCAGATTAGGGCCTGAAGCCATCCTGCGGTGTTGCGGCCAGCTCACAAGAAAGCGAGTTGAAGAAAGGAGCTCAGGGGCACTGTAATTCACAAACCTGCAGACTTATAAATGACAGCTATCGTCCAAAAATAGACTGAAGTAAGGCTGCCAAGAGGACTTGAAAGCGGGGCAGAATTGCAGGAAACCGATTTCAGGAGGTAGACTGGAATTGCATTGAAAGCATAGGAAAAGAGGCAGAACGTCCACAATGATGCACTTGGCCAAAAAGGGCGTATGTGTTTTTTCCTGAATATATTCAGGAAAAAACGCATACGCCCTTTTTGGCCAACCAAGCAAGCTTGCAAAGGAAATCTGCACTACAATGAAGTCTCACTTCCCCCCGGTCAAAAGGTCCATCTGAAAAAAGTGTAAAATCCAGAAAGGCAGGACAGGCCATGGAGAACTGGGAGCCTTGTTATGCTGATGGGCGGGATGTAAATTGCCAACAACCACTCGGGAGAAGTGTATGGTGTTTCCTGAAACATCTAAAAAACAAAGCAACAGAGCCTAGGGCACTGCCACTTATGGTCCTATAGCTTAGGGAAATTAAAATCAAAAAGACACAGCCACCCCAAAGTTTGGGACGCCTCTGTTTACAAGAACCTCGTTTACAGTACAAGTTCAACATCGCAGAAAGTGAAAAATGGATAAAGAAGCTGTGGTATTTACTTACAAAGCAATATCACTCAGCAATGAAATCTGTGTCATCAGGCCCGTAGCAGCACAATGAGTGGATTCAGGTATGATGATTCTAACTGAAATAAGTCACACAGAAAAGAAACATCATAAGATATCAGTAATACACGGAATGTAAACTTGGCTACACAGGAACTGAATTACAGAACAGAACAGGGTCTCAAATTTAGAAAACCAACTTATGCTTGCTTAAGGGTAAAGATGAGTTGGGGTGCTGCATAAAACCAGAGATTGAAATGAGCACAGATAAAGTTCCTTAAGTCACATATGGAATAGACAAGAGCTACTCCTTGCTCAACGAAATGTACTCAACACCGCATATTAAACGCCTAAGAATGTACCTGACTAGTAAGGATCGGAAAACCT
This sequence comes from Delphinus delphis, assembly GCF_949987515.2. Taxonomy (NCBI): domain Eukaryota; kingdom Metazoa; phylum Chordata; class Mammalia; order Artiodactyla; family Delphinidae; genus Delphinus; species Delphinus delphis. Next base: position 184,717,282 of record NC_082683.1, on the reverse strand, counting down.
ATGGATTGCTATGTCTCCAAAAGAGAATCAAGCATGTGTACAGGGGCATAAACGCAGCAGTGATAGGATTGGAGAGGTTCGGTGAGCAAATGAAGACCCTTTGAAGTCATATTGCATGGTACGCATTACACGGGTCTCAACTCTCCAGGTTTAAGGTATTCTTCCTTCAGCTAAAACATGCATGTGGAACCTAGAGTATGATCAACCATGTGATCGGGAGACGTGTTCAAATATGTCTCAGTTTTCCTCCCCTGGTACTAGGGTGCAACATTCCAGATGCTTTACTAACACTCTCCCGACTGGGAGAGTCAGTCCCTTTAACCTCCTGTTTGGCCCAGTTTGCAATTTCTGCGGAAGATGAACAGGAATAGCGAGAACCAATGAGAGACTAGCTGGAGGTGTCTGGACGGGCAAATTTAACTCTCATTTCTCACCAGGAAGAGGAATTAACCAAAGGCTCAGCGTGCCGTGCCAGAACCAGATTAGGGCCTGAAGCCATCCTGCGGTGTTGCGGCCAGGTCACAAGAAAGCGAGTTGAAGAAAGGAGCTCAGGGGCACTGTAATTCACAAACCTGCAGACTTATAAATGACAGCTATCGTCCAAAAATAGACTGAAGTAAGGCTGCCAAGAGGACTTGAAAGCGGGGCAGAATTGCAGGAAACCGATTTCAGGAGGTAGACTGGAATTGCATTGAAAGTATAGGAAAAGAGGCAGAACGTCCACAATGATGCACTTGGCCAAAAAGGGCGTATGCGTTTTTTCCTGAATATATTCAGGAAAAAACGCATACGCCCTTTTTGGCGAACCAAGCAAGCTTGCAAAGGAAATCTGCACTACAATGAAGTCTCACTTCCCCCCGGTCAAAAGGGCCATCTGAAAAAAGTGTAAAATCCAGAAAGACAAGACAGGCCATGGAGAACTGGGAGCCTTGTTATGCTGATGGCCGGGATGTAAATTGCCAACAACCACTCGGGAGAAGTGTATGGTGTTTCCTGAAACATCTAAAAAACAAAGCAACAGAACCTAGGGCACTTCCACTTATGGTCCTATAGCTTAGGGAAATTAAAAACAAAAAGACACAGAAACCCCAAAGTTTGGAATGGCTCTGTTTACAAGAACCTCGTTTACAGTACAAGTTCAACATCGCACAAAGTGAAAAATGGATAAAGAATTTGTGGTATTTACTTACAAAGCAATATCACTCAGCAATGAAATCTGTGTCATCAGGCCCTTAGCAGCACAATGAGTGGATTCAGGTACGATGATTCTAACTGAAATAAGTCACACAGAAAAAGAAACATCATAAGATATCACTAATACACGGAATGTAAACTTGGCTACACAGGAACTGAATTCCAAAACAGAACAGTGTCTCAAATTTAGAAAAGCAACTTATGCTTGCTTAAGGGTAAAGGTGAGTTGGGGTGCTGCATAAAACCAGAGATTGAAATGAGCACAGATAAAGTTCCTTAAGCCAAATATGGAATAGACAAGAGCTACTCCTTGCTCAAAGAAATGGACTCAACACCCCATATTAAACGCCTAAGAATGTACCTGACTAGTAAGTATCTTAAAACCTATGGATTGCTATGTCTCCAAAAGAGAATCAAGCGTGTGTACAGGGGCATAAACGCAGCAGTGATAGGATTGGAGAGGTTCAGTGAGCAAATGAAGACCCTTTGAAGTCATATTGCATGGTACCCATTACACGGGTTTCAACTACCCAGGTTTAAGGTATTCTTCCTTCAGCTAAAACATGCATGTGGAACCCAAGTATGATCAACCATGTGAATGGGAGACGTGTTCAAATATGTCTCAGTTTTCCTCCCCTGGTACTCGGGTGCAACATTCCAGATGCTTTACTAACACTCTCCCCACTTGGAGAGTCAGCGCCTTTAACCTCCTGTTTGGCCCAGTTTGCAATTTCTGCGGAAGATGAACAGGAATAGCGAGAACCAATGAGAGGCTAGCTGGAGGTGTCTGGACGGGCAAATTTAACTCTCATTTCCCACCAGGAAGAGGAAATAACCAAAGGCTCAGCGTGCCGTACCGGAACCAGATTAGGGCCTGAAGCCATCCTGCGGTGTTGCGGCCAGGTCACAAGAAAGCGAGTTGAAGAAAGGAGCCCAGGGGCACTGTAATTCACAAACCTGCAGACTTATAAATGACAGCTATCGTCCAAAAATAGACTGAAGTAAGGCTGCCAAGAGGACTTGAAAGCGGGGCAGAATTGCAGGAAACCGATTTCAGGAGGTAGACTGGAATTGCATTGAAAGCATAGGAAAAGAGGCAGAACGTCCACAATGATGCACTTGGCCAAAAAGGGCGTATGCGTTTTTTCCTGAATATATTCAGGAAAAAACGCATACGCCCTTTTTGGCCAACCAAGCAAGCTTGCAAAGGAAATCTGCACTACAATGAAGTCTCACTTCCCCCCGGTCAAAAGGGCCATCTGAAAAAAGTGTAAAATCCAGAAAGACAAGACAGGCCATGGAGAACTGGGAGCCTTGTTATGCTGATGGGTGGGATGTAAATTGCCAACAACCACTCGGGAGAAGTGTATGGTGTTTCCTGAAACATCTAAAAAACAAAGCAACAGAACCTAGGGCACTTCCACTTATGGTCCTATAGCTTAGGGAAATTAAAATCAAAAAGACACAGCCACCCCAAAGTTTGCGACGCCTCCGTTTACAAGAAACGCGTTTACCGTACAAGTTCAATATCACAGAAAGTGAAAAATGGATAAAGAACTTGTGGTACGTACGTACAATGCAGTATCACTCAGCAATGAAATCTGTGTCATCAGGCACTTAGCAGCACAATGAGTGGATTCAGGTACGATGATTCTAACTGAAGTAAGCCACACAGAAAAAGAAACATCATAAGATATCACTAATACACGGAATGTAAACTTGGCTACACAGGAACTGCATTCCAAAACAGAACAGGGTCTCAAATTTAGAAAACCAACTTATGCTTGCTTAAGGGGAAAGGTGAGTTGGGGTGCTGCATAAAACCAGAGATTGAAATGAGCACAGATAAAGTTCCTTAAGCCAAATATGGAATAGACAAGAGCTACTCCTTGCTCAACGAAATGGACTCAACACCCCATATTAAACGCCTAAGAATGTACCTGACTAGTAAGTATCTTAAAACCTATGGATTGCTATGTCTCCAAAAGAGAATCAAGCGTGTGTACAGGGGCATAAACGCAGCAGTGATAGGATTGGAGAGGTTCAGTGAGCAAATGAAGACCCTTTGAAGTCATATTGCATGGTACCCATTCCACGGGTCTCAACTCTCCAGGTTTAAGGTATTCTTCCTTCAGCTAAAACATGCATGTGGAACCCAGAGTATGATCAACCATGTGAACGGGAGACGTGTTCAAATATGTCTCAGTTTTCCTCCCCTGGTACTCGGGTGCAACATTCCAGACGCTTTACTAACACTCTTCCGACTTGGAGAGTCAGTCCCTTTAACCTCCTGTTTGGCCCAGTTTGCAATTTCTGCGGAAGATGAACAGGAATAGCGAGAACCAATGAGAGGCTAGCTGGAGGTGTCTGGACGGGCAAATTTAACTCTCATTTCCCACCAGGAAGAGGAATTAACCAAAGGCTCAGCGTGCCGTGCCGGAACCAGATTAGGGCCTGAAGCCATCCTGCGGTGTTGCGGCCAGGTCACAAGAAAGCGAGTTGAAGAAAGGAGCTCAGGGGCACTGTAATTCACAAACCTGCAGAGTTATAAATGACAGCTATCGTCCAAAAATAGACTGAAGTAAGGCTGCCAAGAGGACTTGAAAGCGGGGCAGAATTGCAGGAAACCGATTTCAGGAGGTAGACTGGAATTGCATTGAAAGCATAGGAAAAGAGGCAGAACGTCCACAATGATGCACTTGGCCAAAAAGGGCGTATGCGTTTTTTCCTGAATATATTCAGGAAAAAACGCATACGCCCTTTTTGGCCAACCAAGCAAGCTTGCAAAGGAAATCTGCACTACAATGAAGTCTCACTTCCCCCCGGTCAAAAGGGCCATCTGAAAAAAGTGTAAAATCCAGAAAGACAAGACAGGCCATGGAGAACTGGGAGCCTTGTTATGCTGATGGGCGGGATGTAAATTGCCAACAGACACTCGGGAGAAGTGTATGGTATTTCCTGAAACATCTAAAAAACAAAGCAACAGAGCCTAGGGCACTGCCATTTATGGTCCTATAGCTTAGGGAAATTAAAATCAAAAAGACACAGCCACCCCAAACTTTCGAACGGCTCTGTTTACAAGAACCTCGTTTACAGTACAACTTCAACATCGCAGAAAGTGAAAAATGGATAAAGAAGCTGTGGTATTTACTTACAAAGCAATATCACTCAGCAATGAAATCTGTGTCATCAGGCCCGTAGCAGCACAATGAGTGGATTCAGGTATGATGATTCTAACTGAAATAAGTCACACAGAAAAGAAACATCATAAGATATCAGTAATACACGGAATGTAAACTTGGCTACACAGGAACTGAATTACAGAACAGAACAGGGTCTCAAATTTAGAAAACCAACTTATGCTTGCTTAAGGGTAAAGGTGAGTTGGGGTGCTGCATAAAACCAGAGATTGAAATGAGCACAGATAAAGTTCCTTAAGTCAAATATGGAATAGACAAGAGCTACTCCTTGCTCAACGAAATGGACTCAACACCGCATATTAAACGCCTAAGAATGTTCCTGACTAGTAAGTATCTTAAAACCTATGGATTGCTATGTCTCCGAAAGAGAATCAAGCATGTGTACATGGGCATAAACGCAGCAGTGATAGGATTGGAGAGGTTCGGTGAGCAAATGAAGACCCTTTGAAGTCATATTGCATGGTACCCATTCCACGGGTTTCAACTACCCAGGTTTAAGGTATTCTTCCTTCAGCTAAAACATGCATGTGGAACCTAGAGTATGATCAACCATGTGATCGGGAGACGTGTTCAAATATGTCTCAGTTTTCCTTCCCTGGTACTCGGGTGCAACATTCCAGACGCTTTACTAACACTCTCCCCACTTGGAGAGTCAGTCCCTTTAACCTCCTGTTTGACCCAGTTTGTAATTTCTGCGGAAGATGAACAGGAATAGCGAGAACCAATGAGAGGCTAGCTGGAGGTGTCTGGACGGGCAAATTTAACTCTCATTTCCCACCAGGAAGAGGAAATAACCAAAGGCTCAGCGTGCCGTGCCGGAACCAGATTAGGGCCTGAAGCCATCCTACGGTGTTGCGGCCAGGTCACAAGAAAGCGAGTTGAAGAAAGGAGCTCAGGGGCACTGTAATTCACAAACCTGCAGACTTATAAATGACAGCTATCGTCCAAAAATATACTGAAGTAAGGCTGCCAAGAGGACTTGAAAGCGGGGCAGAATTGCAGGAAACCGATTTCAGGAGATAGACTGGAATTGCATTGAAAGCATAGGAAAAGAGGCAGAACGTCCACAATGATGCACTTGGCCAAAAAGGGCGTATGCGTTTTTTCCTGAATATATTCAGGAAAAAACGCATACGCCCTTTTTGGCCAACCAAGCAAGCTTGCAAAGGAAATCTGCACTACAATGAAGTCTCACTTCCCCCCGGTCAAAAGGGCCATCTGAAAAAAGTGTAAAATCCAGAAAGGCAGGACAGGCCATGGACAACTGGGAGCCTTGTTATGCTGATGGGCGGGATGTAAATTGCCAACAGACACTCGGGAGAAGTGTATGGTGTTTCCTGAAACATCTAAAAAACAAAGCAACAGAGCCTAGGGCACTGCCACTTATGGTCCTATAGCTTAGGGAAATTAAAATCAAAAAGACACAGCCACGCCAAAGTTTGGGACGCCTCTGTTTACAAGAACCTCGTTTACAGTACAAGTTCAACATCGCAGAAAGTGAAAAATGGATAAAGAAGTTGTGGTATTTACTTACAAAGCAATATCACTCAGCAATGAAATCTGTGTCATCAGGCCCTTAGCAGCACAATGAGTGGATTAAGGTACGATGATTCTAACTGAAATAAGTCACACAGAAAAAGAAACATCATAAGATATCAGTAATACACGGAATGTAAACTTGGCTACACAGGAACTGCATTCCAGAACAGAACAGGGTCTCAAATTTAGAAAACCAACTTATGCTTGCTTAAGGGGAAAGGTGAGTTGGGGTGCTGCATAAAACCAGAGATTGAAATGAGCACAGATAAAGTTCCTTAAGCCAAATATGGAATAGACAAGAGCTACTCCTTGCTCAACGAAATGGACTCAACACCCCATATTAAACGCCTAAGAATGTACCTGACTAGTAAGTATCTTAAAACCTATGGATTGCTATGTCTCCAAAAGAGAATCAAACGTGTGTACAGGGGCATAAACGCAGCAGTGATAGGATTGGAGAGGTTCGGTGAGCAAATGAAGACCCTTTGAAGTCATATTGCATGGTACCCATTCCACGGGTCTCAACTCTCCAGGTTTAAGGTATTCTTCCTTCAGCTAAAACATGCATGTGGAACCCAGAGTATGATCAACCATGTGAACGGGAGACGTGTTCAAATATGTCTCAGTTTTCCTCCCCTGGTACTCGGGTGCAACATTCCAGACGCTTTACTAACACTCTCCCGACTTGGAGAGTCAGTCCCTTTAACCTCCTGTTTGGCCCAGTTTGCAATTTCTGCGGAAGATGAACAGGAATAGCGAGAACCAATGAGAGGCTAGCTGGAGGTGTCTGGACGGGCAAATTTAACTCTCATTTCCCACCAGGAAGAGGAATTAACCAAAGGCTCAGCGTGCCATGCCGGAACCAGATTAGGGCCTGAAGCCATCCTGCGGTGTTGCGGCCAGGTCACAAGAAAGCGAGTTGAAGAAAGGAGCTCAGGGGCACTGTAATTCACAAACCTGCAGAGTTATAAATGACAGCTATCGTCCAAAAATAGACTGAAGTAAGGCTGCCAAGAGGACTTGAAAGCGGGGCAGAATTGCAGGAAACCGATTTCAGGAGGTAGACTGGAATTGCATTGAAAGCATAGGAAAAGAGGCAGAACGTCCACAATGATGCACTTGGCCAAAAAGGGCGTATGCGTTTTTTCCTGAATATATTCAGGAAAAAACGCATACGCCCTTTTTGGCCAACCAAGCAAGCTTGCAAAGGAAATCTGCACTACAATGAAGTCTCACTTCCCCTCGGTCAAAAGGGCCATCTGAAAAAAGTGTAAAATCCAGAAAGGCAGGACAGGCCATGGAGAACTGGGAGCCTTGTTATGCTGATGGGCGGGATGTAAATTGCCAACAGACACTCGGGAGAAGTGTATGATGTTTCCTGAAACATCTAAAAAACAAAGCAACAGAGCCTAGGGCACTGCCACTTATGGTCCTATAGCTTAGGGAAATTAAAATCAAAAAGACACAGCCACCCCAAACTTTCGAACGGCTCTGTTTACAAGAACCTCGTTTACAGTACAAGTTCAACATCGCAGAAAGTGAAAAATGGATAAAGAAGTTGTGGTATTTACTTACAAAGCAATATCACTCAGCAATGAAATCTGTGTCATCAGGCCCTTAGCAGCACAATGAGTGGATTCAGGTATGATGATTCTAACTGAAGTAAGTCACACAGAAAAAGAAACATCATAAGATATCAGTAATACACGGAATGTAAACTTGGCTACACAGGAACTGAATTACAGAACAGAACAGGGACTCAAATTTAGAAAACCAACTTATGCTTGCTTAAGGGTAAAGGTGAGTTGGGGTGCTGCATAAAACCAGAGATTGAAATGAGCACAGATAAAGTTCCTTAAGTCAAATATGGAATAGACAAGAACTACTCCTTGCTCAACGAAATGGACTCAACACCGCATATTCAACGCCTAAGAATGTACCTGACTAGTAAGTATCTTAAAACCTATGGATTGCTATGTCTCCAAAAGAGAATCAAGCATGTGTACAGGGGCATAAACGCAGCAGTGATAGGATTGGAGAGGTTCGGTGAGCAAATGAAGACCCTTTGAAGTCATATTGCATGGTACCCATTCCACGGGTTTCAACTACCCAGGTTTAAGGTATTCTTCCTTCAGCTAAAACATGCATGTGGAACCTAGAGTATGATCAACCATGTGATCGGGAGACGTGTTCAAATATGTCTCAGTTTTCGTACCCTGGTACTCGGGTGCAACATTCCAGATGCTTTACTAACACTCTCCCGAGTTGGAGAGTCAGTCCCTTTAACCTCCTGTTTGGCCCAGTTTGCAATTTCTGCGGAAGATGAACAGGAATAGCGAGAACCAATGAGAGACTAGCTGGAGGTGTCTGGACGGGCAAATTTAACTCTCATTTCCCACCAAGAAGAGGAAATAACCAAAGGCTCAGCGTGCCGTGCCGGAACCAGAATAGGGCCTGAAGCCATCCTGCGGTGCTGCGGCCAGCTCACAAGAAAGCGAGTTGAAGAAAGGAGCTCAGGGGCACTGTAATTCACAAACCTGCAGAGTTATAAATGACAGCTATCGTCCAAAAATAGACTGAAGTAAGGCTGCCAAGAGGACTTGAAAGCGGGGCAGAATTGCAGGAAACCGATTTCAGGAGGTAGACTGGAATTGCATTGAAAGCATAGGAAAAGAGGCAGAACGTCCACAATGATGCACTTGGCCAAAAAGGGCATATGCGTTTTTTCCTGAATATATTCAGGAAAAAACGCATACGACCTTTTTGGCCAACCAAGCAAGCTTGCAAAGGAAATCTGCACTACAATGAAGTCTCACTTCCCCACGGTCAAAAGGGCCATCTGAAAAAAGTGTAAAATCCAGAAAGGCAGGACAGGCCATGGAGAACTGGGAGCCTTGTTATGCTGATGGGCGGGATGTAAATTGCCAACAGACACTCGGGAGAAGTGTATGGTGTTTCCTGAAACATCTAAAAAACAAAGCAACAGAGCCTAGGGCACTGCCACTTATGGTCCTATAGCTTAGGGAAATTAAAATCAAAAAGACACAGCCACCCCAAAGTTTGGGACGGCTCTGTTTACAAGAACCTCGTTTACAGTACAAGTTCAACATCGCAGAAAGTGAAAAATGGATAAAGAAGTTGTGGTATTTACTTACAAAGCAATATCACTCAGCAATGAATTCTATGTCATCAGGCCCTTAGCATCACAATGAGTGGATTCAGGTATGATGATTCTAACTGAAATAAGTCACACAGAAAAAGAAACATCATAAGATATCAGTAATACACGGAATGTAAACTTGGCTACACAGGAACTGAATTACAGAACAGAACAGTGTCTCAAATTTAGAAAACCAACTTATGCTTGCTTAAGGGGAAAGGTGAGTTGGGGTGCTGCATAAAACCAGAGATTGAAATGAGCACAGAAAGTTCCTTAAGTCAAATATGGAATAGACAAGAGCTACTCCTTGCTCAACGAAATGGACTCAAAACCCCATATTAAACCCGTAAGAATGTACCTGACTAGTAAGTATCTTAAAACCTATGGATTGCTATGTCTCCGAAAGAGAATCAAGCATGTGTACAGGGGCATAAACGCAGCAGTGATAGGATTGGAGAGGTTCGGTGAGCAAATGAAGACCCTTTGAAGTCATATTGCATGGTACCCATTCCACGGGTTTCAACTACCCAGGTTTTAGGTATTCTTCCTTCAGCTAAAACATGCATGTGGAACCCAAGTATGATCAACCATGTGAACGGGAGACGTGTTCAAATATGTCTCAGTTTTCCTCCCCTGGTACTCGGGTGCAACATTCCAGACGCTTTACTAACACTCTCCCTACTTGGAGAGTCAGCGCCTTTAACCTCCTGTTTGGCCCAGTTTGCAATTTCTGCGGAAGATGAACAGGAATAGCGAAAACCAATGAGAGACTAGCTGGAGGTGTCTGGACGGGCAATTTTAACTCTCATTTCCCACCAGGAAAAGGAAATAACCAAAGGCTCAGTGTGCCGTGCCGGAACCAGATTAGGGCCTGAAGCCATCCTGCGGTGTTGCGGCCAGGTCACAAGAAAGCGAGTTGAAGAAAGGAGCTCAGGGGCACTGTAATTCACAAACCTGCAGAGTTATAAATGACAGCTATCGTCCAAAAATAGACTGAAGTAAGGCTGCCAAGAGGACTTGAAAGCGGGGCAGAATTGCAGGAAACCGATTTAAGGAGGTAGACTGGAATTGCATTGAAAGCATAGGAAAAGAGGCAGAACGTCCACAATGATGCACTTGGCCGAAAAGTGCGTATGCGTTTTTTCCTGAATATATTCAGGAAAAAACGCATACGCCCTTTTTGGCCAACCAAGCAAGCTTGCAAAGGAAATCTGCACTACAATGAAGTCTCACTTCCCCCGGGTCAAAAGGGCCATCTGAAAAAAGTGTAAAATCCAGAAAGGCAGGACAGGCCATGGAGAACTGGGAGCCTTGTTATGCTGATGGGCGGGATGTAAATTGCCAACAACCACTCGGGAGAAGTGTATGGTGTTTCCTGAAACATCTAAAAAACAAAGCAACAGAACCTAGGGCACTTCCACTTATGGTCCTATAGCTTAGGGAAATTAAAATCAAAAAGACACAGCCACCCCAAAGTTTGGGACGCCTCCATTTACAAGAACCTCGTTTACAATACAAGTTCAATATCACAGAAAGTGAAAAATGGATAAAGAACTTGTGGTACTTACGTACAATGCAGTATCACTCAGCAATGAAATCTATGTCATCAGGCCCGTAGCAGCATAATGAGTGGATTCAGGTACGATGATTCTAACTGAAATAAGTCACACAGAAAAAGAAACATCATAAGATATCACTAATACACGGAATGTAAACTTGGCTACACAGGAACTGCATTCCAAAACAGAACAGGGTCTCAAATTAGAAAACCAACTTATGCTTGCTTAAGGGGAAAGGTGAGTTGGGGTGCTGCATAAAACCAGAGATTGAAATGAGCACAGATAAAGTTCCTTAAGCCAAATATGGAATAGACAAGAGCTACTCCTTGCTCAACGAAATGGACTCAACACCCCATATTAAACGCCTAAGAATGTACCTGACTAGTAAGTATCTTAAAACCTATGGATTGCTATGTCTCCAAAAGAGAATCAAGCGTGTGTACAGGGGCATAAACGCAGCAGTGATAGCATTGGAGAGGTTCGGTGAGCAAATGAAGACCCTTTGAAGTCATATTGCATGGTACCCATTACACGGGTCTCAACTCTCCAGGTTTAAGGTATTCTTCCTTCAGGTAAAACATGCATGTGGAACCCAGAGTATGATCAACCATGTGAACGGGAGACGTGTTCAAATATGTCTCAGTTTTCCTCCCCTGGTACTCGGGTGCAACATTCCAGACGCTTTACTAACACTCTTCCGACTTGGAGAGTCAGTCCCTTTAACCTCCTGTTTGGCCCAGTTTGCAATTTCTGCGGAAGATGAACAGGAATAGCGAGAACCAATGAGAGACTAGCTGGAGGTGTCTGGACGGGCAAATTTAACTCTCATTTCCCACCAGGAAGAGGAATTAACCAAAGGCTCAGCGTGCCGTGCCGGAACCAGATTAGGGCCTGAAGCCATCCTGCGGTGTTGCGGCCAGGTCACAAGAAAGCGAGTTGAAGAAAGGAGCTCAGGGGCACTGTAATTCACAAACCTGCAGAGTTATAAATGACAGCTATCGTCCAAAAATAGACTGAAGTAAGGCTGCCAAGAGGACTTGAAAGCGGGGCAGAATTGCAGGAAACCGATTTCAGGAGGTAGACTGGAATTGCATTGAAAGCATAGGAAAAGAGGCAGAACGTCCACAATGATGCACTTGGCCAAAAAGGGCGTATGCGTTTTTTCCTGAATATATTCAGGAAAAAACGCATACGCCCTTTTTGGCCAACCAAGCAAGCTTGCAAAGGAAATCTGCACTACAATGAAGTCTCACTTCCCCCCGGTCAAAAGGGCCATCTGAAAAAAGTGTAAAATCCAGAAAGGCAGGACAGGCCATGGAGAACTGGGAGCCTTGTTATGCTGATGGGCGGGATGTAAATTGCCAACAACCACTCGGGAGAAGTGTATGGTGTTTCCTGAAACATCTAAAAAACAAAGCAACAGAACCTAGGGCACTTCCACTTATGGTCCTATAGCTTAGGGAAATTAAAATCAAAAAGACACAGCCACCCCAAAGTTTGGAACGGCTCTGTTTACAAGAACCTCGTTTACAGTACAAGTTCAACATCGCAGAAAGTGAAAAATGGATAAAGAAGTTGTGGTATTTACTTACAAAGCAATATCACTCAGCAATGAAATCTGTGTCATCAGGCCCTTAGCAGCACAATGAGTGGATTCAGGTATGATGATTCTAACTGAAGTAAGTCACACAGAAAAAGAAACATCATAAGATATCAGTAATACACGGAATGTAAACTTGGCTACACAGGAACTGAATTACAGAACAGAACAGGGTCTCAAATTTAGAAAAACAACTTATGCTTGCTTAAGGGGAAAGGTGAGTTGGGGTGCTGCATAAAACCAGAGATTGAAATGAGCACAGATAAAGTTCCTTAAGTCAAATAAGGAATAGACAAGAGCTACTCCTTGCTCAACGAAATGGACTCAACACCGCATATTAAACGCCTAAGAATGTACCTGACTAGTAAGTATCTTAAAACCTATGGATTGCTATGTCTCCGAAAGAGAATCAAGCATGTGTACAGGGGCATAAACGCAGCAGTGATAGGATTGGAGAGGTTCGGTGAGCAAATGAAGACCCTTTGAAGTCATATTGCATGGTACCCATTACACGGGTCTTAACTCTCCAGGTTTAAGGTATTCTTCCTTCAGCTAAAACATGCATGTGGAACCCAAGTATGATCAACCATGTGAACGGGAGACGTGTTCAAATATGTCTCAGTTTTCCTCCCCTGGTACTCGGGTGCAACATTCCAGACGCTTTAATAACACTCTCCCCACTTGGAGAGTCAGTCCCTTTAACCTCCTGTTTGGCCCAGTTTGCAATTTCTGCGGAAGATGAACAGGAATAGCGAGAACCAATGAGAGGCTAGCTGGAGGTGTCTGGACGGGCAAATTTAACTCTCATTTCCCACCAGGAAGAGGAATTAAACAAAGGCTCAGCATGCCGTACCGGAACCAGATTAGGGCCTGAAGCCATCCTGCGGTGTTGCGGCCAGCTCAAAAGAAAGCGAGTTGAAGAAAGGAGCTCAGGGGCACTGTAATTCACAAACCTGCAGAGTTATAAATGACAGCTATCGTCCAAAAATAGACTGAAGTAAGGCTGCCAAGAGGACTTGAAAGCGGGGCAGAATTGCAGGAAACCGATTTCAGGAGGTAGACTGGAATTGCATTGAAAGCATAGGAAAAGAGGCAGAACGTCCACAATGATGCACTTGGCCAAAAAGGGCGTATGCGTTTTTTCCTGAATATATTCAGGAAAAAACGCATACGCCCTTTTTGGCCAACCAAGCAAGCTTGCAAAGGAAATCTGCACTACAATGAAGTCTCACTTCCCCCCGGTCAAAAGGGCCATCTGAAAAAAGTGTAAAATCCAGAAAGGCAGGACAGGCCATGGAGAACTGGGAGCCTTGTTATGCTGATGGGCGGGATGTAAATTGCCAACAACCACTCGGGAGAAGTGTATGGTGTTTCCTGAAACATCTAAAAAACAAAGCAACAGAGCCTTGGGCACTTCCACTTATGGTCCTATAGATTAGGGAAATTAAAATCAAAAAGACACAGCCACCCCAAAGTTTGGGACGCCTCCGTTTACAAGAACCTCGTTTACCATACAAGTTCAATATCACAGAAAGTGAAAAATGGATAAAGAACTTGTGGTACTTACGTACAATGCAGTATCACTCAGCAATGAAATCTATGTCATCATGCCCGTAGCAGCATAATGAGTGGATTCAGGTACGATGATTCTAACTGAAATAGTCACACAGAAAAAGAAACATCATAAGATATCACTAATACACGGAATGTAAACTTGGCTACACAGGAACTGCATTCCAAAACAGAACAGTGTCTCAAATTTAGAAAACCAACTTATGCTTGCTTAAGGGGAAAGGTGAGTTGGGGTGCTGCATAAAACCAGAGATTGAAATGAGCACAGATAAAGTTCCTTAAGCCAAATATGGAATAGACAAGAGCTACTCCTTGCTCAACGAAATGGACTCAACACCCCATAGTAAACGCCTAAGAATGTACCTGACTAGTAAGTATCTTAAAACCTATGGATTGCTATGTCTCCAAAAGAGAATCAAGCGTGTGTACAGGGGCATAAACGCAGCAGTGATAGGATTGGAGAGGTTCGGTGAGCAAATGAAGACCCTTTGAAGTCATATTGCATGGTACCCATTACACGGGTCTCAACTCTCCAGGTTTAAGGTATTCTTCCTTCAGCTAAAACATGCATGTGGAACCCAAGTATGATCAACCATGTGAACGGGAGACGTGTTCAAATATGTCTCAGTTTTCCTCCCCTGGTACTCGGGTGCAACATTCCAGACGCTTTACTAACACTCTCCGCACTTGGAGAGTCAGCGCCTTTAACCTCCTGTTTGGCCCAGTTTGCAATTTCTGCGGAAGATGAACAGGAATAGCGAGAACCAATGAGAGGCTAGCTGGAGGTGTCTGGACGGGCAAATTTAACTCTCATTTCCCACCAGGAAGAGGAAATAACCAAAGGCTCAGCGTGCCGTGCCGGAACCAGATTAGGGCCTGAAGCCATCCTGCGGTGTTGCGGCCAGCTCAAAATAAAGCGAGTTGAAGAAAGGAGCTCAGGGGCACTGTAATGCACAAACCTGCAGAGTTATAAATGACAGCTATCGTCCAAAAATAGACTGAAGTAAGGCTGCCAAGAGGACTTGAAAGCGGGGCAGAATTGCAGGAAACCGATTTCAGGAGGTAGACTGGAATTGCATTGAAAGCATAGGAAAAGAGGCAGAACGTCCACAATGATGCACTTGGCCAAAAAGGGCGTATGCGTTTTTTCCTGAATATATTCAGGAAAAAACGCATACGCCCTTTTTGGCCAACCAAGCAAGCTTGCAAAGGAAATCTGCACTACAATGAAGTCTCACTTCCCCCGGGTCAAAAGGGCCATCTGAAAAAAGTGTAAAATCCAGAAAGGCAACAGGCCATTGAGAACTGGGAGCCTTGTTATGCTGATGGGCGGGATGTAAATTGCCAACAGACACTTGTGAGAAGTGTATGGTGTTTCCTGAAACATCTAAAAAACAAAGCAACAGAGCCTAGGGCACTTCCACTTATGGTCCTATAGCTTAGGGAAATTAAAATCAAAAAGACACAGCCACCCCAAAGTTTGGAACAGCTCTGTTTACAAGAACCTAGTTTACATTACAAGTTCAACATCGCAGAAAGTGAAAAATGGATAAAGAAGTTGTGGTATTCACTTACAAAGCAATATCACTCAGCAATGAAATCTATGTCATCAGGCCCTTAGCATCACAATGAGTGGATTCAGGTATGATGATTCTAACTGAAATAAGTCACACAGAAAAAGAAACATCATAAGATATCAGTAATACACGGAATGTAAACTTGGCTACACAGGAACTGAATTACAGAACAGAACAGGGTCTCAAATTTAGAAAATCAACTTATGCTTGCTTAAGGGGAAAGGTGAGTTGGGGTGCTGCATAAAACCAGAGATTGAAATGAGCACAGATAAAGTTCATTAAGCCAAATATGGAATAGACAAGAGCTACTCCTTGCTCAAAGAAATGGACTCAACACCGCATATTAAACGCCTAAGAATGTACCTGACTAGTAAGTATCTTAAAACCTATGGATTGCTATGTCTCCAAAAGAGAATCAAGCGTGTGTACAGGGGCATAAACGCAGCAGTGATAGGATTGGAGAGGTTCGGTGAGCAAATGAAGACCCTTTGAAGTCATATTGCATGGTACCCATTACACGGGTCTCAACTCTCCATGTTTAAGGTATTCTTCCTTCAGCTAAAACATGCATGTGGAACCCAAGTATGATCAACCATGTGAACGGGAGACGTGTTCAAATATGTCTCAGTTTTCCTCCCCTGGTACTCGGGTGCAACATTCCAGACGCTTTACTAACACTCTCCGAACTTGGAGAGTCAGCACCTTTAACCTCCTGTTTGGCCCAGTTTGCAATTTCTGCGGAAGATGAACAGGAATAGCGAGAACCAATGAGAGGCTAGCTGGAGGTGTCTGGACGGGCAAATTTAACTCTCATTTCCCACCAGGAAGAGGAAATAACCAAAGGCTCAGCGTGCCGTGCCGGAACCAGATTAGGGCCTGAAGCCATCCTGCGGTGTTGCGGCCAGCTCAAAATAAAGCGAGTTGAAGAAAGGAGCTCAGGGGCACTGTAATGCACAAACCTGCAGAGTTATAAATGACAGCTATCGTCCAAAAATAGACTGAAGTAAGGCTGCCAAGAGGACTTGAAAGCGGGGCAGAATTGCAGGAAACCGATTTCAGGAGGTAGACTGGAATTGCATTGAAAGCATAGGAAAAGAGGCAGAACGTCCACAATGATGCACTTGGCCAAAAAGGGCGTATGCGTTTTTTCCTGAATATATTCAGGAAAAAACGCATACGCCCTTTTTGGCCAACCAAGCAAGCTTGCAAAGGAAATCTGCACTACAATGAAGTCTCACTTCCCCCGGGTCAAAAGGGCCATCTGAAAAAAGTGTAAAATCCAGAAAGGCAACAGGCCATTGAGAACTGGGAGCCTTGTTATGCTGATGGGCGGGATGTAAATTGCCAACAGACACTTGGGAGAAGTGTATGGTGTTTCCTGAAACATCTAAAAAACAAAGCAACAGAGCCTAGGGCACTTCCACTTATGGTCCTATAGCTTAGGGAAATTAAAATCAAAAAGACACAGCCACCCCAAAGTTTGGAACAGCTCTGTTTACAAGAACCTAGTTTACATTACAAGTTCAACATCGCAGAAAGTGAAAAATGGATAAAGAAGTTGTGGTATTCACTTACAAAGCAATATCACTCAGCAATGAAATCTATGTCATCAGGCCCTTAGCATCACAATGAGTGGATTCAGGTATGATGATTCTAACTGAAATAAGTCACACAGAAAAAGAAACATCATAAGATATCAGTAATACACGGAATGTAAACTTGGCTACACAGGAACTGAATTACAGAACAGAACAGGGTCTCAAATTTAGAAAATCAACTTATGCTTGCTTAAGGGGAAAGGTGAGTTGGGGTGCTGCATAAAACCAGAGATTGAAATGAGCACAGATAAAGTTCATTAAGCCAAATATGGAATAGACAAGAGCTACTCCTTGCTCAAAGAAATGGACTCAACACCGCATATTAAACGCCTAAGAATGTACCTGACTAGTAAGTATCTTAAAACCTATAGATTGCTATGTCTCCGAAAGAGAATCAAGCATGTGTACAGGGGCATAAACGCAGCAGTGATAGGATTGGAGAGGTTCGGTGAGCAAATGAAGACCCTTTGAAGTCATATTGCATGGTACCCATTCCACGGGTTTCAACTACCCAGGTTTTAGGTATTCTTCCTTCAGCTAAAACATGCATGTGGAACCTAGAGTATGATCAACCATGTGATCGGGAGACGTGTTCAAATATGTCTCAGTTTTCCTCCCCTGGTACTCGGGTGCAACATTCCAGACGCTTTACTAACACTCTCCCGACTTGGAGAGTCAGCGCCTTTAACCTCCTGTTTGGCCCAGTTTGCAATTTCTGCGGAAGATGAACAGGAATAGCGAGAACCAATGAGAGACTAGCTGGAGGTGTCTGGACGGGCAAATTTAACTCTCATTTCCCACCAGGAAGAGGAATTAACCAAAGGCTCAGCATGCCGGGCCGGAACCAGATTAGGGCCTGAAGCCATCCTGCGGTGTTGCGGCCAGGTCACAAGAAAGCGAGTTGAAGAAAGGAGCTCAGGGGCACTGTAATTCACAAACCTGCAGACTTATAAATGACAGCTATCGTCCAAAAATAGACTGAAGTAAGGCTGCCAAGAGGACTTGAAAGCGGGGCAGAATTGCAGGAAACCGATTTCAGGAGGTAGACTGGAATTGCATTGAAAGCATAGGAAAAGAGGCAGAACGTCCACAATGATGCACTTGGCCAAAAAGGGCGTATGCGTTTTTTCCTGAATATATTCAGGAAAAAACGCATACGCCCTTTTTGGCCAACCAAGCAAGCTTGCAAAGGAAATCTGCACTACAATGAAGTCTCACTTCCCCCCGGTCAAAAGGGCCATCTGAAAAAAGTGTAAAATCCAGAAAGGCAGGACAGGCCATGGAGAACTGGGAGCCTTGTTATGCTGATGGGCGGGATGTAAATTGCCAACAGACACTCGGGAGAAGTGTATGGTGTTTCCTGAAACATCTAAAAAACAAAGCAACAGAGCCTTGGGCACTTCCACTTATGGTCCTATAGATTAGGGAAATTAAAATCAAAAAGACACAGCCACCCCAAAGTTTGGGACGCCTCCGTTTACAAGAACCTCGTTTACCATACAAGTTCAATATCACAGAAAGTGAAAAATGGATAAAGAACTTGTGGTACTTACGTACAATGCAGTATCACTCAGCAATGAAATCTATGTCATCATGCCCGTAGCAGCATAATGAGTGGATTCAGGTACGATGATTCTAACTGAAATAAGTCACACAGAAAAAGAAACATCATAAGATATCACTAATACACGGAATGTAAACTTGGCTACACAGGAACTGCATTCCAAAACAGAACAGGGTCTCAAATTTAGAAAACCAACTTATGCTTGCTTAAGGGGAAAGGTGAGTTGGGGTGCTGCATAAAACCAGAGATTGAAATGAGCACAGATAAAGTTCCTTAAGCCAAATATGGAATAGACAAGAGCTACTCCTTGCTCAACGAAATGGACTCAACACCCCATAGTAAACGCCTAAGAATGTACCTGACTAGTAAGTATCTTAAAACCTATGGATTGCTATGTCTCCAAAAGAGAATCAAGCGTGTGTACAGGGGCATAAACGCAGCAGTGATAGGATTGGAGAGGTTCGGTGAGCAAATGAAGACCCTTTGAAGTCATATTGCATGGTACCCATTCCACGGGTCTCAACTCTCCAGGTTTAAGGTATTCTTCCTTCAGCTAAAACATGCATGTGGAACCCAAGTATGATCAACCATGTGAACGGGAGACGTGTTCAAATATGTCTCAGTTTTCCTCCCCTGGTACTCGGGTGCAACATTCCAGACGCTTTACTAACACTCTCCGCACTTGGAGAGTCAGCGCCTTTAACCTCCTGTTTGGCCCAGTTTGCAATTTCTGCGGAAGATGAACAGGAATAGCGAGAACCAATGAGAGGCTAGCTGGAGGTGTCTGGACGGGCAAATTTAACTCTCATTTCCCACCAGGAAGAGGAAATAACCAAAGGCTCAGCGTGCCGTGCCGGAACCAGATTAGGGCCTGAAGCCATCCTGCGGTGTTGCGGCCAGCTCAAAATAAAGCGAGTTGAAGAAAGGAGCTCAGGGGCACTGTAATGCACAAACCTGCAGAGTTATAAATGACAGCTATCGTCCAAAAATAGACTGAAGTAAGGCTGCCAAGAGGACTTGAAAGCGGGGCAGAATTGCAGGAAACCGATTTCAGGAGGTAGACTGGAATTGCATTGAAAGCATAGGAAAAGAGGCAGAACGTCCACAATGATGCACTTGGCCAAAAAGGGCGTATGCGTTTTTTCCTGAATATATTCAGGAAAAAACGCATACGCCCTTTTTGGCCAACCAAGCAAGCTTGCAAAGGAAATCTGCACTACAATGAAGTCTCACTTCCCCCCGGTCAAAAGGGCCATCTGAAAAAAGTGTAAAATCCAGAAAGGCAACAGGCCATTGAGAACTGGGAGCCTTGTTATGCTGATGGGCGGGATGTAAATTGCCAACAGACACTTGGGAGAAGTGTATGGTGTTTCCAGAAACATCTAAAAAACAAAGCAACAGAGCCTAGGGCACTTCCACTTATGGTCCTATAGCTTAGGGAAATTAAAATCAAAAAGACACAGCCACCCCAAAGTTTGGAACAGCTCTGTTTACAAGAACCTAGTTTACATTACAAGTTCAACATCGCAGAAAGTGAAAAATGGATAAAGAAGTTGTGGTATTCACTTACAAAGCAATATCACTCAGCAATGAAATCTATGTCATCAGGCCCTTAGCATCACAATGAGTGGATTCAGGTATGATGATTCTAACTGAAATAAGTCACACAGAAAAAGAAACATCATAAGATATCAGTAATACACGGAATGTAAACTTGGCTACACAGGAACTGAATTACAGAACAGAACAGGGTCTCAAATTTAGAAAACCAACTTATGCTTGCTTAAGGGGAAAGGTGAGGTGTGGTGCTGCATAAAACCAGAGATTGAAATGAGCACAGATAAAGTTCCTTAAGTCAAATATGGAATAGACAAGAGCTACACCTTGCTCAACGAAATGGACTCAACACCGCATATTAAATGCCTAAGAATGTACCTGACTAGTAAGTATCTTAAAACCTATGGATTGCTATGTCTCCGAAAGAGAATCAAGCATGTGTACAGGGGCATAAACGCAGCAGTGATAGGATTGGAGAGGTTCGGTGAGCAAATGAAGAACCTTTGAAGTCATATTGCATGGTACCCATTCCACGGGTTTCAAATACCCAGGTTTAAGGTATTCTTCCTTCAGCTAAAACATGCATGTGGAACCTAGAGTATGATCAACCATGTGATCGGGAGACGTGTTCAAATATGTCTCAGTTTTCCTCCCCTGGTACTCGGGTGCAACATTCCAGACGCTTTACTAACACTCTCCCGACTTGGAGAGTCAGTCCCTTTAACCTCCTGTTTGGCCCAGTTTGCAATTTCTGCGGAAGATGAACAGGAATAGCGAGAACCAATGAGAGACTAGCTGGAGGTGTCTGGACGGGCAAATTTAACTCTCATTTCCCACCAGGAAGAGGAAATAACCAAAGGCTCAGCGTGCCGTGCCGGAACCAGATTAGGGACTGAAGCCATCCTGCGGTGTTGCGGCCAGCTCAAAGAAAGCGAGTTGAAGAAAGGAGCTCAGGGGCACTGTAATTCACAAACCTGCAGAGTTATAAATGACAGCTATCGTCCAAAAATAGACTGAAGTAAGGCTGCCAAGAGGACTTGAAAGCGGGGCAGAATTGCAGGAAACCGATTTCAGGAGGTAGACTGGAATTGCATTGAAAGCATAGGAAAAGAGGCAGAACGTCCACAATGATGCACTTGGCCAAAAAGGGCGTATGCGTTTTTTCCTGAATATATTCAGGAAAAAACGCATACGCCCTTTTTGGCCAACCAAGCAAGCTTGCAAAGGAAATCTGCACTACAATGAAGTCTCACTTCCCCCCGGTCAAAAGGGCCATCTGAAAAAAGTGTAAAATCCAGAAAGGCAAGACAGGCCATGGAGAACTGGGAGCCTTGTTATGCTGATGGGCGGGATGAAAATTGCCAACAACCACTCAGGAGAAGTGTATGGTGTTTCCTGAAACATCTAAAAAACAAAGCAACAGAACCTAGGGCACTTCCACTTATGGTCCTATAGCTTAGGGAAATTAAAATCAAAAAGACACAGCCACCCCAAAGTTTGGAACGGCTCTGTTTACAAGAACCTCGTTTACAGTACAAGTTCAACATCGCAGAAAGTGAAAAATGGATAAAGAAGTTGTGGTATTTACTTACAAAGCAATATCACTCAGCAATGAAATCTGTGTCATCAGGCCCTTAGCAGCACAATGAGTGGATTCAGGTACGATGATTCTAACTGAAATAAGTCACACAGAGAAAGAAACATCATAAGGTATCACTAATACACGGAATGTAAACTTGGCTACACAGGAACTGAATTCCAAAACAGAACAGTGTCTCAAATTTAGAAAACCAACTTATGCTTGCTTAAGGGGAAAGGTGAGTTGGGGTGCTGCATAAAACCAGAGATTGAAATGAGCACAGATAAAGTTCCTTAAGCCAAATATGGAATAGACAAGAGCTACTCCTTGCTCAACGAAATGGACTCAACACCTCATATTAAACGCCTAAGAATGTACCTGACTAGTAAGTAGCTTAAAACCTATGGATTTCTATGTCTCCAAAAGAGAATCAAGCGTGTGTACAGGGGCATAAATGCAGCAGTGATAGGATTGGAGAGGTTCAGTGAGCAAATGAAGACCCTTTGAAGTCATATTGCATGGTACCCATTACACGGGTCTCAACTCTCCAGGTTTAAGGTATTCTTCCTTCAGCTAAAACATGCATGTGGAACCCAAGTATGATCAACCATGTGAACGGGAGACGTGTTCAAATATGTCTCAGTTTTCCTCCCCTGGTACTCGGGTGCAACATTCCAGACGCTTTACTAACACTCTCCCCACTTGGAGAGTCAGCGCCTTTAACCTCCTGTTTGGCCCAGTTTGCAATTTCTGCGGAAGATGAACAGGAATAGCGAGAACCAATGAGAGGCTAGCTGGAGGTGTCTGGACGGGCAAATTTAACTCTCATTTCCCACCAGGAAGAGGAAATAACCAAAGGCTCAGCGTGCCGTACCGGAACCAGATTAGGGCCTGAAGACATCCTGCGGTGTTGCGGCCAGGTCACAAGAAAGCGAGTTGAAGAAAGGAGCTCAGGGGCACTGTAATTCACAAACCTGCAGAGTTATAAATGACAGCTATCGTCCAAAAATAGACTGAAGTAAGGCTGCCAAGAGGACTTGAAAGCGGGGCAGAATTGCAGGAAACCAATTTCAGGAGGTAGACTGGAATTGCATTGAAAGCATAGGAAAAGAGGCAGAACGTCCACAATGATGCACTTGGCCAAAAAGGGCGTATGCGTTTTTTCCTGAATATATTCAGGAAAAAACGCATACGCCCTTTTTGGCCAACCAAGCAAGCTTGCAAAGGAAATCTGCACTACAATGAAGTCTCACTTCCCCCCGGTCAAAAGGGCCATCTGAAAAAAGTGTAAAATCCAGAAAGGCAGGACAGGCCATGGACAACTGGGAGCCTTGTTATGCTGATGGGCAGGATGTAAATTGCCAACAACCACTCGGGAGAAGTGTATGGTGTTTCCTGAAACATCTAAAAAACAAAGCAACAGAACCTAGGGCACTTCCACTTATGGTCCTATAGCTTAGGGAAATTAAAATCAAAAAGACACAGCCACCCCAAAGTTTGGAACGGCTCTGTTTACAAGAACCTCGTTTACAGTACAAGTTCAACATCACAGAAAGTGAAAAATGGATAAAGAAGTTGTGGTATTTACTTACAAAGCAATATCACTCAGCAATGAAATCTGTGTCATCAGGCCCTTAGCAGCACAATGAGTGGATTCAGGTATGATGATTCTAACTGAAGTAAGTCACACAGAAAAAGAAACATCATAAGATATCAGTAATACACGGAATGTAAACTTGGCTACACAGGAACTGAATTACAGAACAGAACAGGGACTCAAATTTAGAAAACCAACTTATGCTTGCTTAAGGGTAAAGGTGAGTTGGGGTGCTGCATAAAACCAGAGATTGAAATGAGCACAGATAAAGTTCCTTAAGCCAAATATGGAATAGACAAGAGCTACTCCTTGCTCAACGAAATGGACTCAACACCGCATATTAAACGCCTAAGAATGTCCCTGACTAGTAAGTATCTTAAAACCTATGGATTGCTATGTCTCCGAAAGAGAATCAAGCATGTGTACAGGGGCATAAACGCAGCAGTGATAGGATTGGAGAGGTTCGGTGAGCAAATGAAGACCCTTTGAAGTCATATTGCATGGTACCCATTCCACGGGTTTCAACTACCCAGGTTTAAGGTATTCTTCCTTCAGCTAAAACATGCATGTGGAACCTAGAGTATGATCAACCATGTGATCGGGAGACGTGTTCAAATATGTCTCAGTTTTCGTACCCTGGTACTCGGGTGCAACATTCCAGACGCTTTACTAACACTCTCCCGACTTGGAGAGTCAGTCCCTTTAACCTCCTGTTTGGCCCAGTTTGCAATTTCTGCGGAAGATGAACAGGAATAGCGAGAACCAATGAGAGGCTAGCTGGAGGTGTCTGGACGGGCAAATTTAACTCTCATTTCCCACCAGGAAGAGGAAATAACCAAAGGCTCAGCGTGCCGTACCGGAACCAGATTAGGGCCTGAAGCCATCCTGCGGTGTTGCGGCCAGCTCAAAATAAAGCGAGTTGAAGAAAGGAGCTCAGGGGCACTGTAATTCACAAACCTGCAGAGTTATAAATGACAGCTATCGTCCAAAAATAGACTGAAGTAAGGCTGCCAAGAGGACTTGAAATCAGGGCAGAATTGCAGGAAACCGATTTCAGGAAGTAGACTGGAATTGCATTGAAATCATAGGAAAAGAGGCAGAACGTCCACAATGATGCAGTTGGCCAAAAAGGGCGTATGCATTTTTTCCTGAATATATTCAGGAAAAAACGCATACACCCTTTTTGGCCAACCAAGCAAGCTTGCAAAGGAAATCTGCACTACAATGAAGTCTCACTTCCCCCCGGGCAAAAGGGCCATCTGAAAAAACTGTAACATCCAGAAAGGCAGGACAGGCCATGGAGAACTGGGAGCCTTGTTATGCTGATGGGCGGGATGTAAATTGCCAACAACCACTCGGGAGAAGTGTATGGTGTTTCCTGAAACATCTAAAAAACAAAGCAACAGAGCCTAAGGCACTTCCACTTATGGTCCTATAGCTTAGGGAAATTAAAATCAAAAAGACACAGCCACCCCAAAGTTTGGGACGCCTCCGTTTACAAGAACCTCGTTTACCGTACAAGTTCAATATCACAGAAAGTGAAAAATGGATAAAGAACTTGTGGTACTTACGTACAATGCAGTATCACTCAGCAATGAAATCTATGTCATCAGGCCCGTAGCAGCATAATGAGTGGATTCAGGTACGATGATTCTAACTGAAATAAGTCACACAGAAAAAGAAACATCATAAGATATCAGTAATACACGGAATGTAAACTTGGCTACACAGGAACTGAATTACAGAACAGAACAGGGTCCCAAATTTAGAAAACCAACTTATGCTTGCTTAAGGGTAAAGGTGAGTTGGGGTGCTGCATAAAACCAGAGGTTGAAATGAGCACAGATTAAGTTCCTTAAGTCAAATATGGAAGAGACAAGAGCTACTCCTTGCTCAACGAAATGGACTCAACACCGCATATTAAACGCCTAAGAATGTACCTGACTAGTAAGTATCGGAAAACCTATGGATTGCTATGTCTCCAAAAGAGAATCAAGCATGTGTACAGGGGCATAAACGCAGCAGTGATAGGATTGGAGAGGTTCGGTGAGCAAATGAAGACCCTTTGAAGTCATATTGCATGGTACGCATTACACGGGTCTCAACTCTCCAGGTTTAAGGTATTCTTCCTTCAGCTAAAACATGCATGTGGAACCTAGAGTATGATCAACCATGTGATCGGGAGACGTGTTCAAATATGTCTCAGTTTTCCTCCCCTGGTACTCGGGTGCAACATTCCAGACGCTTTACTAACACTCTCCCGACTTGGAGAGTCAGTCCCTTTAACCTCCTGTTTGGCCCAGTTTGCAATTTCTGCGGAAGATGAACAGGAATAGCGAGAACCAATGAGAGACTAGCTGGAGGTGTCTGGACGGGAAAATTTAACTCTCATTTCCCACCAGGAAGAGGAATTAACCAAAGGCTCAGCATGCCGGGCCGGAACCAGATTAGGGCCTGAAGCCATCCTGCGGTGTTGCGGCCAGGTCACAAGAAAGCGAGTTGAAGAAAGGAGCTCAGGGGCACTGTAATTCACAAACCTGCAGACTTATAAATGACAGCTATCGTCCAAAAATAGACTGAAGTAAGGCTGCCAAGAGGACTTGAAAGCGGGGCAGAATTGCAGGAAACCGATTTCAGGAGGTAGACTGGAATTGCATTGAAAGCATAGGAAAAGAGGCAGAACGTCCACAATGATGCACTTGGCCAAAAAGGGCGTATGCGTTTTTTCCTGAATATATTCAGGAAAAAACGCATACGCCCTTTTTGGCCAACCAAGCAAGCTTGCAAAGGAAATCTGCACTACAATGAAGTCTCACTTCCCCCCGGTCAAAAGGGCCATCTGAAAAAAGTGTAAAATCCAGAAAGGCAGGACAGGCCATGGACAACTGGGAGCCTTCTTATGCTGATGGGCGGGATGTAAATTGCCAACAGACACTCGGGAGAAGTGTATGGTGTTTCCTGAAACATCTAAAAAACAAAGCAACAGAGCCTAGGGCACTGCCACTTATGGTCCTATAGCTTAGGGAAATTAAAATCAAAAAGACACAGCCACCCCAAAGTTTGGAACGGCTCTGTTTACAAGAACCTCGTTTACAGTACAAGTTCAACATCGCAGAAAGTGAAAAATGGATAAAGAAGTTGTGGTATTTACTTACAAAGCAATATCACTCAGCAATGAAATCTGTGTCATCAGGCCAGTAGCAGCACAATGAGTGGTTCAGGTATGATGATTCTAACTGAAGTAAGTCACACAGAAAAAGAAACATCATAAGATATCAGTAATACACGGAATGTAAACTTGGCTACACAGGAACTGAATTACAGAACAGAACAGGGACTCAAATTTAGAAAACCAACTTATGCTTGCTTAAGGGTAAAGGTGAGTTGGGGTGCTGCATAAAACCAGAGATTGAAATGAGCACAGATAAAGT